>NC_087211.1:2848823-2851323 GCF_015104395.2 Macrobrachium nipponense | reverse complement strand
TATTCCTTCTATCTGTTTCCATGCCTGAATTATCATGTAGCATTCTCTTCTCCTTTCTAGACTATATAATTTTAAGGATTGTAGTCTTTCCCAGTAGTCAAGGTCCTTAACTTCTTCTATTCTAGCTGTAAAGGACCTTTGTACACTCTCTATTTGTGCAGTATCCTTTTGATAGTGTGGGTACCATATCAAATTGCAATATTCAAGTGGACTACGAACATATGTTTTATAAAGCATAATCATGTGGGTTCAGCTTTCTTGTTTTGAAGTGCCGTAACAACATACCCATTTTTGCTTTACATTTTACCAACTAGAATTGCTATTTGATCATTACATAACATGTTCCTATTCATCATCACACCAAGGTCTTTAACTGCTTCCTTATTTGTGATTGTCTCATTATTAGGTCCCCTATATGCATATAGCTTTCCTTCTCTGTCTCCATAATTTATGATTCAAATTTATCAGAGTTAAATACCATCCTATTTACCAATGCCCAGTCATATACTTTGTTAAGGTCTCTTTGTAGAGCGTTTCCTATCTCATCACAAGTAATTTTCTCTACTTATTCTTGTGTCATCAGCGAAACTACTCACTACCGAATCCTTAACATTACTGTCTATGTCTGCAATCATAATAACAACAGTTATTGCAGCTAACACCGTACCTTGTGGCACACCGGATATTACCTTGGCTTCATCCGATTTCCTCATCGTTTGCAATAACTATCTGTTTTCTGTTGTGTAAAAATTCTTTTAACCATCTTCCTACTTTATCCACGATATTGTGTTTTCTAATTTTCTTCGCTAATATATTATGGTCTACCTTGTCAAAAGGTTTTGCAAAGTCTAGATAAACCACATCTGTTTCATTTCCGCTTTTCATATTTTTGAATATGTTCTCACGGTGGACTAACAGTTGGGTTTGTGTATTTTGTTTTTCCGGGTACCGAAAACCATGTTGTCCCGCTTATTAAAACCAAATTTATTTTTTTATTAAAATGTTTCATAATATTTTTCTTCAATACCCTTTCATACACTTTCATAATATGTGATGTTAGACTCACAGGCCTATAATTACTTGCCTCTAGTCTTGATCCCATTTTGAAAATAGGGGTAATATATGCTAATTTGTGCTCATCATAAATCGTGCCTGTATCTACACTTTGTCTTAATAATATTGCAAGTGGCTTTGCGATAGAATGAAATATTTTCTTTAACAAAATAGCAGGAACTCCATCAGGTGCTGCGCAGCTCCATTTTTAATTTCATTAATAGCCTGCACAATATCAGCTTCATTAATATCTATGTCAGCTAAATATTCACTATTTTCGTTCCTTACTTATATATCATTATCTTCATTATCTATTCAAGGGGTGAATTCTCTCTTATATCGTTCTGCCAATATGTTGCAAATTTCCTTTTTTCATTCGTTAATCTCCCTTCAATTCTTAGAGGGCCCTATTTTTCTATTCTTCTTTTATTCATCTTTTTCGCGTATGAGTATAATAGCTTGGGGTTTTGCATGATATTTATTAAGGTTTTTTCATCCAAGTCCCGTTTTTCATTTTCTTTTGATTGTATAATCTTTTGTTCTGCATTTTCTATCTTACGTTTTTAGTTCTATAACTTTCCATGCATTTTTTTCTTTTGCAAGACCTTTTTTCCACTTTCTGATTTCTGGAACAAGATCCTTCTGTCTCTTGGTATGGATGACTGATGTTTACTTTTCTTCTTCGGTATTAATTATTTTATCCCACTATTTTCTCTAATATATAATATCTCCGTATTTACCCTATGTTATCACTTACGAAAATGTTATCCCAATCTTTGTTTAATTCTTCATTTATTTCTGACTATTTTATATTTTTAATGTAGAAGTTGTATTTTCCATATCCTTCCCACTTTTTCATTTCTTGCTTATCTCTGTTTTCACTTGCTTTGGAATGGACTGTTAATTCTATGACATTATGGTCTGAAATACTCGCATTATAAACTATTATTTCTTTAACATAATTCATCTCGTTCACAAATACTAGGTCAAAGTATTTTCCTTTCTTGTTGGCAGGTGATTTATTTGTTGAATGTTGTATTCTAGTAGCATATCTAATAGCTTTTCGAAGTGCCTCTTATCTTCTGCACTACTATTACTCTCTTTTTTTATATGTATAAGTACAACCACAATCTCCCTATTCGTTCTTTCCAGTCTATGAAAGGAAAGTTGAAGTCTCCAGATAGGAGAATAGTCCAGTCTTTGTGATTTCTTCATATATCATCCATTTTTCTTTTTTATTATTAAGTCAAACTCTTTAGTATTAGGAGGTCTATATATTAACTATGTTCATTAATTTTTCAGATTCAAATTCTACCGCTATTAGTTTACATTCTGAGTTACTATATATCCATATATTTTCCTTGTTTTTGTGTTTCTCCCATATATTTATACTTGGACGCGCCGTGAGATGGGTACGCAAATCAGGCCATTACCTGAGAGCGAAATT
>NC_087211.1:2827670-2842670 GCF_015104395.2 Macrobrachium nipponense | reverse complement strand
TTATTATTATTATTATTATTATTATTATTATTCAGAAGATGAGCCCTATTCATGTGGAACAAGCCCAACCAAAGGGGCCATACACTAGAAATTCAAGCTTCCAATGATACGGGAAGAATTCAGGTATCCAATAGAAAGAAGCAACAGAAGATACTATGAAATAGAGAGAAAAGAGATCAGTTATCAGACAAGACTAAAAAAATATTTATCAATAACTGCATGAATGGATCAAAATGGAAATAAAAGAGTAAAATACACCGAAATCTCAAACATGAGGGTACTGCGTAGACCCCAACACAATTTCAAACTATTTATGAAGCCTTGACAACATTGAACGTTTACGGAACTTTCGATATCTAAATTCTTTGCAATCTTGGGCGCATTCACCTTCCATGATGCAAATGGCTGGTTATTTACAAAGGGGTCCATTACCAACAGTGCAAGGGATACGAAGAACAAATAATCTACTTTTTTCGTGGCGTAATTCAATTGCAAATATTCCCTTTTCCCAAATGAACAATGGACATTGTTTCTTAGTGGACAAAGACTATTCAAGACTTAAATCTTTGCGTTCATTGTTTTCTTTCACTTGAAACCGAAGTCAAATATTGGGAAGTGTTTTCCAGATTAATAATTTTTTTTTATATACTATATACATATATGGGTAGGGTATCTGCAACATGCCCCCTTCGGTCTTTGTATTTCAGCTAGTGAGGGGGGGCTAAAGTACCCTACCCAATTTGTTATAAACCTTTTCCTGATATATCATAGAGGATCCCCTTATTCTTGTATCGGCACAGTTAGCTTTTAATGTTATTTTGACAACCAAATATATTACCTATATTATACAAAAAAAAGCAAATGTTAACAGGTCATATGCAGGTGGTCTCTCTCTCTCTCTCTCTCTCTCTCTCTCTCTCTCTCTCCAATGACTACAATATTTTTCCCCCACCATTTTTGAGACTGATCCCCCCCCCCCTCTCTCTCTCTCTCTCTCTCTCTCTCTCTCACTTCTCTCTCTCTCTCTCTCTCTCTCTTTAACTAAATGTAATATTCTGCTCCCAATAAGGTGATCTCAAGAAAAGTGTAAAATCTCTGAACCGGATCAAACAGAGGCGACAAAATTCGTAAATTCGACGTCTGCCGGAAGTTCGGAAGGACCTTCTTTCTCGGGACAGATTTTCCTCCAAATAATGAGTAACATAAATATAGCCTGGATATTTTAACGAGACCTGTCATCCACAGCCTTTACGATTCGCGACCAATCCTATTCTATCTCTTTGTTCCCTTTTCCCTTTTTCACATATTTATAATTCTAATGTATCAGTTATTTTAGTCATTTTAATAATTTACTTGTATTTATATCTATATATTTCTTTTGTTAACTTATAAAAAATCCCGTTTTAGAAAAGGTTAATACATTGATTAGGATCACGTTTTTATTTCTTCATATGCACATGCTTTCCCACCCCCCCCACCCCCTCCCCGCACCCACCCCCAAATTTCAATGTCCCTTACTGATTCTTCGTCTATGATGTCCCCGGGGCCAAAAAGGACACCAAAACGACTCAATGGCTTTTTGGAATATTAGAATTGGAATATAGAATTTAGGGCAAATGCCAAGCGCTGGAATAAATGGGGCCATTCTGCGCTGAAAGGGAAACTGAGAGTGAAAAGGTTTATTCAAATGTGTAATAGAAAGAAAGCCTCGCAGTCGCACTATGAAATAATTGTTAGAAGGTAGAGCGTAAGATGGAAGAACGAGAATATGAACGAAGGTACAGCAAAAGGAATGAGAGATGGTTGTAGCTAGGGGACGAAGGGACGCTGCGAAGAATCTTGAGTAATGCCTGCAGTATTCCGCAAAACAGAATGAAGTATTAGTAAGTCTTAGGAGTCATCAATCAAGATATTTGAAAATGCGTTTGACCTTTCAATATCTGCTTTTTGTAGATAAATCTCTTATTCATTATTTCGAACTAAGTTCATTTTAAGGTCACAGGTCTTGTAATTAGCAAGGTACATATTTTAGTATTTTTCTTCTAGATGATTAATCAGAACACACAAAGATTTGAATGGATGTTCTGTTTTCACCTTGAATGAAAATTACAGAGAAAACATCTATCTGTGAATATCAAATTAATGTATACCATGAGTTTCTATGAATTTCTGTAATCAAAAAATTTAATTATATTTTTTCAATTGTGAAGGCTTTCTTCATCAAGGTACGCAATGTGTTGGCATAGAAACATTATACTGGCACACTAAAGATTTCAGGCAAATTCTACGATAATATTTAGGATTGCCTTAACAGTTATATTTACAACTGTGCCTCTTTACATATCTGTAGTATATGCGACTGTGTGAAAACATGGCGTGTGATGTTAGAAAACAGTCCATCTCTTTTCAGGCTGACATTAATGTTTCTTTATACATAAAATTTTCTTTCATTACTTTACCGTTTTACTTTCACAGTGATTCCAATTTATGACGAAAGCTGAGCCCTACCAACCTTTTACGGGCTGCTTTATGAGCAAGAGCCCGTGCGGGCATTAAACCGACTCAGTCAAAAACAACAACAACGAGTACCAACCCTTCTGTTCGAAAGGTCATTTCATCCTTCACTCTTATTACTATTTTGCTCTTTTGAAGAACTCGAGAATAACTTCTGAAATCGTTCTCAAATCTATTTTCCTCTCCTTCTATAGCGTTCGGGGAGATCTCTTTTCTATTGTTTGCCTTGAACAACCAAATGCTCACTTCAAAGAACATTTACATTCGCAATATATTTTGGAGCAGCCGCTATAATTTGTTATTCTAAAGCCTCGTTGATCAATTGCCACTGTTTTTCTCAAAGTGATTGCGTCACGTTTCATTTCACAATTTTTTTTCCTACCTCTCTTGCCATCCGCCCACTGTTGTTTTTTAACAGCACATTTTTTTTTTATTTTGAAAGACTAGACGAATTTTCCTTTTACCTCTCTCAACTGAACTTCAAATACTTTCCCTTTCCTTTCACTTTACTCTCGCAACATTCACTTGGTTTATTCCACTTTCCTTTGTCACAACACAAGATTCACACCTCCTGATTTTACCTTTATAAACCTTTATAGATTTTTTAAAACTTGTACCGACATGGTATTTTCCTATACATTTTCTTAAACCCCCTTAATTACTCATCAATTTTCTCATATCTTTCATCAGACCTTGTTATTAACTCACTTCAAGCACACTGCCCATCCAATTAAAAGTAATCACTTCAATTAGGTAATAAGAGTATATACATCCATCGAATATCGCCTCATCATAGGATACATAAAACTTCGCATCCGTCTGGTCTGCATTGTCACTTATTCTAATACAATTTGTTCTCCGTTTTGTATTCCCAAAGCATAGGTAAGGAGCGTTTGTCCTTTTCAAACCAACTGTCATCAAATCATGTTCGTATGAAATACATTTCCACTAGACTCATAATTTCAAAACGTTTAGAGTCAATAGACTCACTGGCTACACCCTATATGTATCCCTAGACTATATAGCCGTACTACAATACCTTTCCCTGCTGGTAAATTTACCCATCTCCGCTGCCTCAGGGAGGGAAACCAGAGTTACTGCAGCCTTTTTTTTTTAACAAGTGATCTCTTCTGTTTGTTTTTACCATTACCTTCTGTTACTTCTTTCTTAATGAACACAAGACTCTTTGAAAGTTCGAATTACAAGTCAATGGCCCCTGTGATAGGCTTGTTCCGTAAGAGTAGGGTACATTCGTCTTCTCAACTCATGTTATTTTTTTATCCTTGCTGGACATTACGAAAGCCTTGCTATGGTCAACTGACCTCCTATTGACGATCCACACAAACTCCACTTTCTAAACAAAACAAAAAAAATGCACTTGGCTACTGAGAACAGAGCCTTGAAAACAAATTAGCCAGTCGTAGAGAGGAAACAGCGTATCACTCTTTCAGTCGAACATAATAATGGAGGAAGTAGGAGTGGAAAAATATGTTTTTTTTTTGTTTTATTTGAATCTCTCTCTCTCTCTCTCTCTCTCTCTCTCTCTCTCTCTCTCTCTCTCTCTCTCTCTCTCTCTCTCTCTCTCTCTCACCAGAGACTCAAATATCCTTTTCCCCGTTTTTTTCAGATTGATTTTCTTCAGATCTCTCTGTCTCTCACAAACACACAAACTCTCTCTCTCTCTCTCTCTCTCTCTCTCTCTCTCTCTCTCTCTCTCTCTCTCTCTCTCCACGGACAGTTTCCGTTTGAACTTGTTTTTCCAGACTACTGCCGCAATGCCGAAACGCAAGTGAAAGAGAATTCAATTGCTGAAATGGACTGCCTGCCATATATCCCCCCCAAAAATAGCGATGCCAAGAGATAAAGAAAGTTTTGTGATTTTAGTTGGTCTTTTCCCAGCCCAGGCCTGACAGAATGCCTGGATGTGAGTGTGGTAAGGTGGCCAAGCGTCTGAGAAGTCTGGCGTGGACCACTGGATGAGGAATTAAAGAAAGAACGTTAATTATCAATGGTTACCACTTATGGCAAATGAATTGAGTTAGATCAAAAGTGTTTTGAAACATGATGTATTATATAAACAAGTCTTCGCCAATTTTATTAAATTTACCAATATATTCACCAGTTTTACCAAATTTCCCAGCATATTTTCCCGTTTGACCAAATTCTACCATTGCATTTACTAGTCTGACGAAATTTACCAGTTTATTTATCAGTTTTACCAATTTTACCAATGCATCTACCAGTTATCCCAAATTTAACAATATATTTACCAGTAAATATTCCTCAGTTTAATCAGAGAACTTTTGTGTATATATAGGATAAAATAAACTGCTCCGACAAAATAAAAGGATATTCATATTAAATCTCATGTCAATTGTTTGACAGAATCTATGTTGCCGAAAGTAGCAAACGACTGGATAAGAGAACTGAAAAAAAGGCATAGCATTCAGACATGGCAACATTGCAACTTTCGTTTTTATCAGATAATACAATTCTCGCATTAGTTAGACATATGCTAAAGAGTTTGTATGTGATAGAGACGTATATAATGGCGAAATACAGAAAGAAGATATAATTTTCAGCAAATTAATAAATAAATAGATGAAAATGTCTCTAAACTATCAATATACAAGGAAATGGTCAGATCTGAAGGAGAATAATGTGTTCGGTACAAATGACAACAGATCGCTATGGCAACAGCATAATTATGCATTAAGAGACTACCCAAAGTGAGGTCGGATGTCACCCCGGTACAAGATCAAGCGACTAGCCCGCCCACTGTCTTGAAGACACGCCCACTTTCTCTTCCAGCTACGATGCTGGTAATACATTCCACAGTTTGGGGCTCCATTACATTCTGTTCTGCTCCTGGCATATTGTTATGAATAGTTAAAACTTTAAACTTCACTATAACTGCACAAAAACTTGGGTATTAAAAAAAGATGTACTTTAAGCAGGCAATTCGAGAAAAGAATATAACAAGATATGTCTGAAATAAGACATATCCTAAAGTATATATATTTTAGCATATAGTTTAAAATTGGTAATCTTTATAACAGTTGCATCAATATTTGACTCTGAAGAACGAGGTAGTTCAAACAGGCAATTAGAGGGAAAAATTTAATAAGAATCTAAAATTGGATCTTTTTCTTAAGTATATATTTAAGCATATAGTTATTAACATATTTAAAGTAGTTAATCTTTACTACAGTTGTATCAGAATTTGTGTATTCAAAAACGAGGTCCTTCAAGCAGGAAATTCGAGAAAAAGATTGAACTTGGCCAGACCGAAGGTGGCGCCGCGAATACATTCAGGGAAATGTCTAATGAAGCATACTGATGATATTCAGTATTTTCGGAGACTGACAACTTCCAATTTGGTTTCATTTCGAGGGAGTTAATTAAGTTTCATACATCCACGCTCCTCAGGTATATAGTAGATATCTCTACGTGTTATTCGGCATGGAAGCATTGAAGGACACTTTATATAAACATTAAATATATATATATATATATATATATATATATATATATATATATATATATATATATACATATAGATATATATCGATATATATATATATATATATATATATATATCCATATATAGATATAGATATAATATATATATATATATAGATATATATATATATATATATATATATAATATAAGAATCGTATTATTTATACATATATATTATATATCTATAGTATATATATATAGATATATATAACATATATATACATATACATACATAATTATTTATACTTTATAAAGACAGAATAGTCCTTTAAAAGGAAAAATCATATTAATTAGATGCCTTCCAAAATTCAGAATGGAACTTGCCTACATAAAATAATTTCCATATCGGCCTATTATATCCTACAAGAAAGAGACGATTCCTGATGTGGATTATTATAACATGAACGAAGGAAAGTACAACCTCGATGAGAATGCTATAAAGACGGCGGCATTTGATACGAAAACGACCATTTGGGAAGTGGAAGCCGCCCATCTCTGGCGCCCCTGATTCAGCCCAGCTCTTCCGCCCGCGTCTTCATTTGGCAGAAGTTTCACAGATGCTTCTAAGGCGGTCCATTCAGGAAATTGGAAAGGGCGTTAGCGAGCAAGCAGACAGAGGGGCCGACGGAGATATGCTAAGCATCCCTTTGTAGGTCCGAGTTCGGGCGATCTCAAAGCCCCCGAAGAACATTAAATGGTCCATTGATTTCCATTAATGACCGTCAGTCAGGTGCAAAAGGGATTTAGGAAGAGAATGTGTTTTACTCATTGATTTCAATGCCAGGGAGCTCTGCTCAGGTGTAAAAGCTATTCTTCACAGTGCGTAAGCATTTTCGATCAGAAAAAAACTATCAAATTCATTTATGAGCCTGTTTCCTATAATCAATTTAAATATTCTAAGGGGTCAACAATAATGAAAATGTTAAAAGTTCGTGTATAGTTTATAAACACTTAATAAAAGCTTTCGAACCCTTCCGGTGGGTTCGGTCTTTCAGTCCAAGGACTGAAAAGATGAACCCAGGGAAGGGTTCGAAAGCTTTTATAAATTATACATTAACCTTTTAACAGTTTTTATAATCGCGGATCCCTTAGAACATTGTATATACTCTCATGATAGAGTTTTTTATCAATTAATTTGAATGCCATGGCTCTGCTCAGTTATGAACACTATTCTTCACTGCATACGTACGCGCTACATTTTCGATAAAAAGAAACAATAAACATCATCAAATTAACGAGATTGCTTCTTATCTGATGCCTTGGGTTATCACGGGGCAATAACGTCCACGGTAAAAAGACTAACTCATTATTTCGTATGAACACCATAATAGTCCTCTGGAAACTGGCTCCTATGGGATTGTTCCATATGAGTAGGGTTAATTTTCTGAGTAGTAGTAGTAGCAATACAGGCTGCACTTGAATGTTTTGAAGACATCCCATAGCGAACAGTAATTCCACACAATTCCTAACCTAAATTAACCTGTACTTCAAACTTAACGTTCAATATAAAAGAAATATCCAATAATGTATCACGCCATCAAAAATAGAAGCACAGTTGAGATGTCATATCAATAAACATTAACTCACAGCCAAATCCGTATCAGTTATTTAAGGGGACAATACGAACGATTCGGAAAAAAGAAAACTCGAAGATTAAAATAATCTATAAAAAATATAATGTTGCGGCTTTTACATAATAAACATCAGCTACAGGCCAAATCCGTATAGCTATGTACAGGGACAATACAGACGAATTGTAAAATAAACTCGAAAAAAAAAGAAATAAAAGGAAAATAAAATTGGTCACCTGAAACGCTCAACCGGGTCTCCGATCATTAAGTTTATCTGACCGGATACCGAAGTCGGTGGCCGGAATGAATAACAGCGGCCGTTCAAATCGGCTCCCTGCGTCGGGCGATAAGCGGATACTTCGGATGTGGTGAACGACTTCCCTCCCTCCCTCCGTCCCTCCCTCACTCACTCACTCACTCACTCACTCACTCACTCACGACGGAAAATGGCGCAGTTTCATTCAAAGTAGTTTCTCTTTAGCGGCTCTTTTTCGCTCTGTCCTCTCCTCTGGGGTCAGGTGTATACACGTGTGAGGTGTGTGGTGTGAATACACATACACGTATGTACACACGCACAAAAGGTTGTTTGTTAAGGTGTAAAAGGGCAGAAGATTCCATTTCCAAAGGCTTGCTGAGTTGAGTTAGGAAGCGCCCTCTTTATATATATACGCTCACACACACACACACACACGCACATATATATATGTTATGTATATATATATATATATATATATATATATATTATATAATAATTAATTATAAATTATATCTATAATATAATTATATAATATATATATATATATATATATATATATATATATATTATATATTAACAGTGAGGGCGTCCCCCCCCACCCCCCCACCCCCCCCGCTATTTTCATATTTAGTATGCGTTTAGCCATACCGTAAGGCGAACTGATAACACTCAGTCCCCTCCCTCTCTCTCTCTCAGATACAGGTATAAACCCCCCCCCCCCCCTCTCTCTCTCTCTCTCTCTCTCTCTCTCTCTTCTCTATCTCTCCCTCTCTTTCTCTCCCATTCCATCAGGTCATCAAATTAGAGTCGGAGCTACAAAAATATATGTTTATTCAAAGCAAAGTACCAGTTGAATAATTCAGGTTCTTACAGGATAATTATTAGAATGATAATAGTTCAAGTCTCACAGACAACTAACTCAGATAACCTCCTGGTATTCAAATGTCTTAATCAGTAATTAGTCACACCAATTATCTCTTCTCCAAAATATTATAGTTCCCTCCACACAGGACACTTGGGCCCTTCACTAGGACACTCGGTCCCCTCACTAGGACACTCGGTCCCCTCACTAGAACTGCCTATTTAAAAGACAGGAGAACACACTAGTGAGCACACACAATTGTAAAGACAAAGTCAAAAGATTAAATGAAATAGAACATCTTTACAAGATATCAAAACAAGCCATCCCTTTGGCTAAATCATAATAACACTTACCCATTACAGCTTGGAACTTCACACACTTGAACAAATATAACTTTCGCAGAGCTATCCCAGCATTCTGCCTTTTCTCCCGTAGCTGTCTCCCTAGTTCTTAACCCTTTCATGTCCAACTGACGTAATAGTACGTAAAAATACTCTATCCCCTATCTATCCAACTGACGTAGCGGTACGTAAAATTTACCGAAATTTTTCGTACGTGTGGTAGGGGCATTTTTTTTTATTTTCGGACAAGTAGCGGTTTCCATAGGCTAGATCATACCTTGGACCGTGTATCTCGGGTATCAATACGCCAGCAAAGTAGTTTCTGTACTGCGCATGCTCAAATCCCTGGCGTAGTAAAATTCTCACAATGAAATCAGCTGATCGCACCTACACTTCCCTCTCAGTGGCCCCAAAGCCATTTTTCTTAACTCTCCCTTTATTCTTCAACTTTTCCTCTACATTTTCGTATATTTACAAAGTAATTTCTATGAAAAATAACCGAGACAGGGCTCTTCAAAAAATTTTTATTCTAGCAATAAATGTTGACAACGGTAAAATATTTTTTGTTTTGATCAATTTATAACGTCAAAATGAAACTGTTGCCCTATCCAAAGCCATTTTTCTTGACCTTTCCTCTGTTCTTCAACGTTTTCTCTACATTTTCGTACATTTACAAAGGAATTTCAATGAAAAATAACCGAGATAGGGCTCTTAAAAAAAAAAAATTTCTAACGATAATTCTCACTATGCGCCGGGCAGAGCATTATGTTTCTTATCCTCTTTTCTATCAATTTTTACACTGACTGGACTTATTCGTTTTCCATTGATTTATATGTCGATATTTAGGGAATTTTATTGGCTTTCTCATAAAAAATAATTCATTCGCCTGACTTTCATAGTTTTTGGGTTAGGAACGAAAATAAAAAAAAAGTAAAGATTTTTGTTTTTTGTTTTTTAGAGGGCTGGGACTCTTATTGTGACTATTCCACCATAAAATACTAACATTTAAAAAAAAAGGACAGCAAAATGAACGTAGTTGGCATAAAATCTATATTTTTGCTGAATTTTCAAAATAATCATTTTTTCGCACTGTCGAGCGCTCCCAGACACCTCGGATATCTGGGGACACGGTGCTCAAAACTAAGCGGATATGAAAGAGTTAACTAAACCAAGCCATTAAGAATGGACATAGTTCGTACACGTACACATGAATTCACACTCTTTATCAACGCTCCAAATAACTGGTCACAGCCAGTTTTCAAAGGCACCTTGAACAAGCCCTCACGAATTCACATACCCACAGAACAAACATTGACCTGCTTAAGTAAGCATCTTAGTGTCACACCATCCCAGAAAAGATTTATCAGCTTTCTCTAGGTTGTTGCTCAGACTCTGTCTTCATGGGAAGTTAAAAATGATCAGTCTGCACATTCTAAAAAAGTCACAGCCCATCACATCATAATGGTATATTAAACATATTATTAATTATAGCCCTCTTTTATGTAACAGATGCTCGGCCACCTAGAATTGCTAGCCCCTGCCTAGCCATAGCTCACATAAAACAGCTTATACATATAAAACACATTGGCCGGCTCAAAACACAAAATGTAGTAATAACTGCATGTCTCTGGCAGCACAACGTAATGTCTATCACGCTTCATCTCCAATAACAATTGGGTGTAGAAACTTTTCTGCATCTTGGATTCTTGAATATCCCTCTTTGTCTGCAACTGCAACTCGTGAAACCCTGTGGAAAACATCTAACGGCTTCTTTAGACCCAAAAGCGCTGTAGAACTCTGTAGATTCGTAGAAACTCTCGTAAGTACCCTGGGCAAATGACAGCAACATCTCTGCAAACGGCTGGTGGTGGACGTCTTGCTAGCGTCTGGGAACGACGATTATGGTGTGTTTAAGTATGTCAGTCAAGTCATCGGTCAATCAAAAAAGAAAATTAACCCCAGACATACTACTTCTATCAGATAATGACCAAAAAATTCAGAAATACTAACTGAACATCTCACAATTAACTACATTAATATGTCCACTAAATGAAAGTCATTATCACAACTCTGCAAAGAAAAAAAAATATTAAGGTCTCTAACTTAATTCTCCAACAATTAAAAAAAAACTTCACCAAATTCACACATCATCACACACAATCTAAAACTCACAGTAACTCCACGGACTTCTGCACTTACATTTCCAACTCTCAAATTCGCACAAGTAAAAAAAAAAAAAAGAATAAGCCCAAGAAAAAAAAATCACGTAACAAGCCCAGCCCAAAAAATCAACAATGTTCTCCCAAGCTCTGATATTTCAACAACCCACAAAATCAGCAAAAATCTCCAATGTTTAACAGCAAAACCCCTCACTGCTCATATAATTAATCTCAAAACACCCATTTATGTAAATCACAACCCCGATAAATGACATCTCCCGTCCAAAAAGAAATGCTATTTAAAGCTCAATCCCCAATTACATCTCTCGTAGGAAAAGGAAAAAAAAAGAAAAATAAAAAAATATAATGACAAGTGAACTTCCCCATCACAAAGCACATAATATATGCATGATATACATAACCGGCACTTTTATTTTCCCCAACAAATGCAATATGTATAGTTGCAGAATTTTTGACATCGCAACTTTTCAAAGCTATCGGACACGGCCAGAGAGCAACCAATTACACATGCACTTTCATGAAATGCTATGGTCAACATTTCCAGATATTGCAAAAACTCTGAGCAATCACCACTAGAGGAAAAGAGTCAGCACACCGGACTCATCACAGCATTTTCAGCAAAAAATCTACCTGCGGACACATCAGGTGCTCGAACTGCAGAATAGACTTGTCTAGTCAAACTTCCAACTTCAGAAACCCATGATTCTCAAAAAAAGGTCTATACTGAAATCATGTAAGCACATTTCACAAAATTATCTCCAGGATATGACTAAGGTGCTCAAAATGATACTGCCCAATTATAAAAAAAATCACTTGTTCAGGATAAAAAAAAAAACTACGGTAAACTCGTAATTCAGCAATTATATGCCTCCAAAAATAACAGTTCCATAGGACCACAATGCAGTAATGCCACTCGCCTCCAATTAGTCACGAAACCAAAAAGAACCACAGAACTCTTTCTCTTGGCTTGAAAAAACTCCAGGAATTCAACTAAAAAAAATCATAACCACAAAAAAGGTCACCCCCAAAGATTAATGCCATCTCCATATATATATATATATATATCACCATCTTAATAATAACACCACCCCAGTGATGAAAATATTTCCTCCATTTAATTAATAACCACACAACACCATATTCCCTCTTATTTCACCAATAACCACATGTTAATAAAACCACCACTCCAGCAATAAAAAATATTCACCTCTATTTTGGCAAGCAAAAAAATACTTACCTCTATTTCACCAATAACTCCATGTGGAATAAAACAAGTCTCCAAAAAATATTATATCTCCAAGCAGGATAATCAAAAACTGTAACTCCACCTCCAAAAAATGCACTCAAAGCATCCAGCTGACACACTCATAAACATTGCCCATATCTCCTCAAAAATGTATCTCCATTTGCAACAAAGATGGCTGCAAAATAATTGAACTAAACATAGCTCTCACCACCATAGGCCTAGACTGTGGAAATTATATCTCCAACACAATAACAAAAAAAAAAAATCAAATGGCCAAAATATTATATCTCCAATATATTATATCTCCAAAATAATATACCTCCAATTCTCCAGAGAATAACTCATCGTTATAGTCAAAAACTATAAACCCTCTGCTTAGCATAACTGCTGAAAAAGGGCAAAAACTCGGCAAATAAAATTGTCCAGAAAATTCTAGAAAAAATCACCAATGTGCCACAACTCATAACAAAACTCCAAATTCAAAGTGTCTAAGCAAAGAGACTTCTCCATATGCACTACGACATAAGCCACTAGAAAGTTTGCCAAGTTTCCTATCTCTGGCAAAGTTTTCAAAAATACAACAAAGGTATTGTGCAAGAAACCCACAACTTCTGGAACACAAATATTCAGAAAAAAAAATGTAGTTCCATAACGTATGCATTAAAAAAAAATACAAAAATTCTCCCATATATCTCTCTGCAGCATCAAACAGCTGAAATCACAAACACGTTCCCGAACAATGACTCTAAGTCACGAACTGAGACATTAAAAAAAATCACACAAACTGGAGAGAAAAAATAAATTAAAATTCACCCATGATAAAAAACTTACGTCAGCTATGGCTAACTGCCAAAAAAGGAAAACAGAAAAATCAACGGCACTGTTAACTATCCCCGTGACTCACATAGATGACAAGCAATTCTCTGCTGAACTCATAAAAAAAAAATGTGTCGTTAGTACCTCCCAAATCCACAAAAAAAACACCACCCTTAATATCATTACAACACCCATGTTAGTATATAAAAAAAATCACCAGTATCAGTATAAAAAACATCACCAATGTTAATGCTTGCCCATTCACCAAAAATTCAGCACAAAATTCACCAAAAGTTCAGCAAAATTCAGCACAATTCACCAAAAATTCAGCCAGATTCATCACCCATGAACTACTGACATATTCTCCAAAGTCACAGAAAGTCAACAAATAATTAACCACAAAACTTCTCCCATAATTAATTGTACTAATTCTCCATAATATAATTATCATTAATAATTATAAAATAATCTCCCATGAAATATCTCAAATAATGATAATTCTACTTAAGTTCTTCTCCCGTAAAATATCTCAAGTACTGACATTAATATTGCCATTCCCCAGTATTAATCATATTGCCACACCCAAAACTCAACACCATTTCCCCAGTATACACCAAATACAACACGAGGCACCCATCCACCACCAATGGCGACACCACCTGACAACATCAGTCAGCAATCATCATCAGTCAGCACCACCGGGCATCACCATTCAGCAATGGCAACACCAATTGACAACATCAGTCATCACCACTCATCACCACTTAGCACCATTTTAAAGTAATCTCTCCAACACCAATCAAATCTCCATTAAAAAAAATAATCAGTGTCCCCATTATAATTGTGCCTTCCAAAGCATAAGGAAAACTTACACCACATCCCATTTGTATATCATTTCCTTTTCTCTTCACTCAAGAGAAAGAAAATCTCTTTCTAAAAAAAACCCTTCGGGCATCGCACATCATCAACCAATCATTATCAGCTGATGTCCTGTGGCATTGGAAAAGCCTTATTTAAAGGCTAGATTCTTCCCCAATACCCCGACAAAGAAAAAAAAAAGAGGAAGTTCACCCCCCACTAAAAAAAAGTGTTTCACCCTCCTCTGAGCGTTAGAACACACCCCCTGAATAGTGTTTGAGTACCCCCCGAGGCAGACCACTACTACCCTCCCCTTGCAATACCCCTGTGGGTCAGTTAGCAGAAAATGTGCTGAGCGCGTAAGAACGAGCGGGCGCTCTCTGCCTCCAAGCAAAAAATGCAATTCAAGCACAGTTTCGCATGTATGCAAACCATTCATACACACGCATATATCAACACAAAGACGAATGCGTCTCTTCTAAACATTGCGCCAATAAAGGAAAAATAAAAAACAACGTCACTTTCTACTCCTATGGGGAAAAAAAGATGTGGTATCCTAAACCAATCCCACAACTCACAAATTATTCAAACCTTGCTCCCCCCCCCCTCCCTCCCCCCCCCACCCCCCACAGAACTAAAAAAAAACATTGTAACACTCACGCTTCACAATGAAAGAAAACCCGGAATCTGCGCAATCATATCACACGCGAATCCCGTCTGCACAACGCAAACGGGCTCGGCGAGAAGGCACTCGAAGATTTCACACACACAAGCCGGACTGAGTCCAACTCCCTCGAGGCATCTCACCCTGGGCAAATTTGATGACTCTAGTT
>NC_087211.1:2820170-2825170 GCF_015104395.2 Macrobrachium nipponense | reverse complement strand
TTTATATATCTAACCCCCCCCCCCAACTTTTTTTTATTAAAGATATGAAACAATTTACAAATGTCTTTTAACCAAATTATCTGAGGTTTACCAATTGTATGAATATGTTCAGTTACATCAAATGTTATATTATGGCACGGTAACACAAATATACTGTAAGATAGTTACAATTCAGAATGTTTTAGTAGGCTAAACAAGTAAACATTAACATTGCCAATTTTATTTGAAAATCCAAGCAACTGATAAAAACACCAATAGTTGCCAAAAATATACATTACCTAAAATAAAAGTTATAAAGTAAACATGAAGACTAAAAAATATAAAAAAAACATAAAAACCAAAAAAAACATGGTTTTTTTATTGACTGGTTTAAACAATGGTTTAAACATTTGGTTTAAACCATTTGGTTTAAACCGCCAACCCTATAGTCGATTTTTTTAAACCTGGCAAACTTGCACTTAACTTGCACTTAGCTGGTTGTCGCTGATTGGATGAATGTCGTGTTGTCCGAATCTCTGTTTTGTTCACCCTGTTTCAGAATTGTGATTATACAGCCATAGATTGAGATAAGAGCCAAATGATGTAATGTTATGTAAATACCAGTTGTAATAAACTTAAGTATTAAGAACTTACATATCAAATTATTATATAATAGTTAACAGTTATGAAACAACACTCTCTGAAGCTGTAGACTTGAAATATGTTTCAAACGCATGAATTTTAATGTTTAAATTTCTAGCTAGATTTTTAGTGCAATCGTGCCATTGGTGGTTTGGAAAAAAGCAAAACGTATTTATTGTACATTGCTGAAGGTTGTATAACGCCTAAGAACAAAATACTATCGTAGAAAATGTAAGCTTGCCGAACATTTGGGGTGGAGGAGTTGAGAAAGGAACAGCCGGCAAGTTGTCTGCTGCACACACCGCCATTATCAATCAGCTTCGAATCGGCTATCGAGCAGTCGTCGATTTCACCTATTTCAGCCATGGCCAAAAGAGACGATATGGAACAAAACAGAGATGAAGGCACTTCAAACAACAGGCATATACATGCTGCTGGCAGTAGGCTTACCAGCCAGTGCCGTAATATAATAATAAGTGTTTTCAATGTTTCACCTCACAGGGCCCTAGCAAGACAATAAAAGAAATCATTAAGGCGACAGAAACAGCAACTCAACTTTTTAAATGAAAAAATTAAATTAACATTATGATATATAAACATCTTTATTATTTTATGAAGACAAGAACAACACAACCCGCATTTGAACCTCCCGCTGAGAGTACGTCAACTTTCTGTCAACCCCGAGGCTGTTCCTTCCACAACTCCTCCACCCCAAATTTTCTGACAAGCTTACATTTCTAAGATAATATTTTGTTCTTAGTCGTTATACAACATCAGCAATGTACAATGAATATGTTTTTTTTTTTCAAACAACCAATGGCATGATTGCACTAAAAATCTAGCTAGAAATTTAACATTAAAGTTCATGCGTCTGAAACATATTTCAAGTCTACAGCTTCCGAGAGTTTTGTTTCATAACTGTTAACTATTATATAATAATTTGGTATGTAAGTTCTTAATACTTAAGTTTATTACAACTGGTATTTACATAACATTACATCATTTGGCTCTTATCTCAATCTATGGCTGTATAATCACAATTCTGAAACAGCGTGAAAACAAAACAGAGAGATTCGGACAACACGACATTCATCCAATCAGCGACAAGCAGCTAAGTGCAAGTTAAGTGCAAGTTTGCCAGGTTTAAAAAAATCGACTATAATTACATTGTTACGAAGTTGTCAACAATACATTTCGTAAGCCAGTTATCTAGTTTATCTTGAAGTTTTTTGAAAAGAAACTTCTATCAAATATTTTACCTGCGAATGTTCTTTGGTTTAGGTATGTCGATGACATATTTTGTGTATGGCCTTTGTGTGAGGATGTGAACCAATTTTTAATTAGATTAAATATGCTGGTTCCCTCTATAAAGTTCACACTTGAGGAGGAAATAGATTCAGTTTTGCCATTTTTAGATGTAAGTGTGCATAGACAGGGTAACAGATTTAAATTTTCGGTTTTTAGGAAACTTACAAATGTATGTTCTTACATTCGCTTTTACTCCAATCACCATTTGAAAGTTAAACTCTCTGCATTCTCCTCCATGTTTTTAAGAGCTTTAAGAATTTGTTGTCCTGAATTTTTAGAAGACGAGATTACCAAGATTTATGATATTGCTTTTAAATTGAAGCATCCAGCATTTTTAGTTGATGTTGGTTTAAGAAAGGCTAAGAAAACATTTTATGCAGTGGACCATGTACAGGCTTTTGACCCTAGTAATTTGCTTGTTTTACCTTTTGACAACAGGTTTCTTTCTTTGCCAAAAAATGGTTTAAAAAGGTTTTTTTTAATGTTAACGTTGTTTTTAGTAACACTCAGTCTTGTAAGAACAATTTTAATAAGGAACTCTCCAAATTTACAAACGGGTTGCATTTACGAAATTCCATGCAGAGATTGTGATAAAAAATATATTGGTCAAAGTGGCAAACTACTGGCATCAAGATTAAATCAACATAAATATTGTGTACGTGTAGGAAGTACATCGAGTGCTCTCTTTTTACATATGAATAATTTTAATCACGCAATTAATTGGAACAATTCAAAGGAAATTTTATTTTGTAGAGACATTATTGAAAGAAACATTATAGAATCTAGTATAATAAAATATAAGTAAAGTAGTGTTTTTAATAATAGCAACGGACAATATAAACTAGATAACTGGCTTACGAAATGTATTGTTGACAATTCGTAACTATGTAATTGACTGCTTAGTAGTTCCATTTCCATTTGTTGTTGTCCTTTAAGTGTAATTCTAGGCTGTGGACCATTGGCTTCTTGACTAGGCTGTTTGATTGTTCTGTTTTACTTTTTTGTTTTTATGCTTACCTTTGATATTTCGAAGCTATTTTTCATTCTTTTATATATATTACCCTGATGAGGTGTATCAAGAATACACGAAAGCGCTAGGTACTGCCTGCTTTTCAATTTCCTGCTGGCTCTTGATTTACAATCTTCACGTGTTACTTGGGATCGTATAAACAATTAACACACACACACACACACACACACACACACACACACATATATATATATTATATATATATATATAATATATATATATATATATATATATATATATATATATATATATATATATATATATATATATATATTATATATATATATGTATATATATATATATATATATATATATATATATATATATATATATATATATATATGTGTGTGTGTGTGTGTGTGTGTGTGTGTGTATGTGCGTTATATATTAGCTATAATATATATTTATTATGCTTCTATATTCTACTATATATTCATCATATCAAAACGGAACCCCATGGGAATAATGCAATATAATCCTTACATGTGTCTGTCTCGTGAGTAGGTACACACACACACACTCGCACAAACTCCTGATATAAATAATCCAGTTCCGAGGCCACTATTACCTTTCTTAACAAACGGGGAATCCCGAGAGCAACGTAAACCGACGTAAAAATAACCATTTAATTTCGCAGAACATTTCTGTATTTCATTCGCGGCGACGTTTCTGGCGTCAAATTGTCTCCGCTTCTGATTCACGGGTCCATTTTTCTCGTCCGAATTATCCGGCCGAGGTCATTCTCACTCCTTCCTCACAAACTTTCAAGGTGCGTCGTGAATTAGGCTGAATATTTATGATTATAATTTGAATACTTAATTTCTTTAGAGTTTTTCGCTCCTTTGTCATCCTCTATTAAATGCTATCTGTTTAACTATGCTAAATACATAAGGATATGACGCACATTCTTATTTTCTTCACCATGAATAATTTCCTTGTCGCCTTCTTTTAAATGCTACCTAATTAACTATGCCCTATACTTGTGTATATGATGTGAAGACGTAATTTATTCATAGTGAATAACTCCTTCGTCACCCACTTTAAAAGCTCTTATTCATTAAGCTAAATATTTATGAATATAATGTGAATACTGAATTTTTTAATAGTGAATAACTCCCCTGTCACCACCTTTAAAAACTTTTATTTATAAAGCTGAATATTTATAAAATATGCTGTGAACACCTCATTTCTTCACAATGAATAAACCCGGATGGAATTGATCTACTGATCTGTGAACATTGAGGTATTTCTAGCCCGAAAAGGCAAAAGATGATGATGCGAAAAAAAGGTCGAATCTTAGCCGTAGGAGAAACCGATATGAAATATGGTGGATCTTCACATAACATAGAAGTATAACACGTTTCCCTCTAAGAATCCTACGAAGAAAGCTTTGAAGATCAGGAAGGAATCGCCCTTTTGCAGCTCGGTTCCGACAGTAAACAGCAAGTGCGTGAGGCTATCCAGTAGTTAAAAAGAGAACTCAGGAAGAGATCAAAATACGTCCTCTTATTTTATAAAAAAAGAAACTGAGTAATAAGGAATTTCTGCTCCTTTACGGGAAGGTAGCCAGATGCTGAACTATGTTCCACTCACAAAAAAAAAAAAAAAAAAAAAAAAAAAAAAAAAAAAAATTAATAATAATAATATAATAATAATAATAATAATAATAATAATAATAACAAAAAAACTGAGGAAGACAGTCTCAAATTTCTTGGCAATATTACCTCTAAAGTATAAAATAGACAGGCTTCTTGTAATGTGGTGAATTAAGTAGTACTTATGTTCAAGATGAAAGGCAGCTTTCAGGAATTGGAATTTCAAAAGGAAAATAAACAAAAACAAAATTCTTAGACGTAAATGGAATCACAAAGTGTTAGTGTGATATATATATATATATATATATATATATATATCTTATATATATATATATATATATATATATATATATATATATATATATATATATACAGTATAAAAAACTCACGTTACCAGGAGATCCAGTTTCCGCGAAATATACTTCGGGGTGAAGCTGCGAGCCCCC
>NC_087211.1:2801100-2819670 GCF_015104395.2 Macrobrachium nipponense | reverse complement strand
GAGGATTTTCATTTTCTTCAGAGGGATTTCCAGAAGTCAAACTCGGAATCCTATTTGCTTCCCAGGCCAATTAGTTAGACAGCAATCACGTGACGTTTAAATCTTCAGAACTTTGGGAAGCATTTCGTGTTTTCTAGGGTTATTTCCGCTCTTGCATTTTGGGAGTGAAAAAATGTAAGATTTCAATCAGTCATAATTATGAAATTTATTAAACTCCGCAGCACAATCCGTGTCAGAATATTTAAAACAATTCAGAAATGACAGGATTTCAACCTCTACGAAAAACACTGTAATGCATAATAAGTTTAACAATTCACAGATTTTTTTCTTTTACGAATAAAGATACGTCATTATCATATCTATACAAAAATGAAGACGGGACGTTTTCGTTATTAATCAGTGAAAATAACAATAATAATGAACCTTGAAAAAGAAATCGGATAAAATTATTTTCTGTGAATCCTATAAGTTTAAGAGAGAGAACGACATATGACAAATGAAAGGTTAATAAAACCAGATTTCAAAAGGAATATAAAATAATTTTTTTCCTTTAGCTTCTATTTGTCAGTTATCATCATACATTACTGGTTCATGAGATGAAACCTATTCACATGGAACAAGCACACCAAAAGGACCATTGATTTGAAATTCAAGCTTCCAAAGAATGATGGTTTTAACCTCCCACCGCAGACCCCACACTGCAGCAGTAACTGATCGTGATACAGCGCCAGTGATTCTTCATCGCCCTGAGGAAGGCGCAATCCCACGACACCTGAGTGGCACACCACGACGCTAGCCACCCTACCAGCGGACCGGTATAGTTAGCAGATAACGAAATTAAATTTCCTTAATTAAGGAAAAACATTCAACCAGAATACTAAACACATTCATTTGTTAACATATCCTATGAAATATAAACATGAATGAATATATATATTTAGTGAACGAGATTTGCGTCACGGAAAACATTTAAAACTTTCTGTCCACAGAAGGAAATATACGATCTCTTTTATTCCACTCGACTCGCATCTATTATGACGAAACATTTCCTCATGCAGGAGAGAGAGAGAGAGAGAGAGAGAGAGAGAGAGAGAGAGAGAGAGAACAAGAAAGAGAAATCCATCCCCAAACTGGCGAAAGAAAAGAAGAAAGGGCCGGAGGAGAGTCCCATTGGAGGCAGAGCCATCAGAGAAAAGTATTTCCAGGTCAGTTCAATATTGAAAAATATGAAATCAGATCTCTCAATGGACTCTCCCCGATAAAAAGAAAAGGAAAAAAAAAAGTCATCTGACCAAATACCATTGGAGTAAATATATATATTTTTCGCCGCGGTCCATCGGTGAAATATCGAAAATAGTTGAAAGCTCAACCTACACCCGCCCCCAAACCCCCCAAAACCCCTTTCCCCTCCCCCTCCCCCGGGCCATTCCTCGTAGCTCTGAGGAAACGACTCGCAGACCAGGGCCAAGGAATCAGTTTTCAATTTTTATTTTAAACCGGAGACCAGGACGACGAGATGGACGCATTCCACTGTTTCATTATTGGCTTAAGCAGTGTATTTGGTACTTAAGGATTGCAGGGGAGAGAGAGAGAGAGAGAGAGAGAGAGAGAGAGAGAGAGAGAGAGAGAGAGAGAGAGAGAGAGATTTTCACTGATATATACCACCAAAACGGGCTGGCCTCAGAAAGCCAACACACACTACATTAGATGCAACCATTCATAAGATACTGGCCTCGATTCACCGTCCTGAATCGTACATTCTCGAGGTCAGGTCAACAACGTGACCTCTTTCTGTCACTCTGAATGCGGGTTCGAATCAGCTACCGGACACCGAAATTGCTTCATATTCCTGTGGGATCTATGGCTTTGTAGTGTCAAGCGAATTATAAAAAATGTGAAGAATTCGAAAGGTTAAAACAGGGCACTCTGTGGCTATTGCAATTACACATGTATTTGGTTAGAACAAAGTGACTGGTTAGATTACACACACACACACACACACACACACACACACACACACACACACACACATACACACACACACACATATATATATATATATATATATATATTCGTATATATATCTACGTACCATATCTATCTTTCTGTTTACCTCTCTATCTGTCTACGTACCTTTGTATCTTTCTCTCGTTGTCTGTCTACCCACCATGTCTATCTTTCTCTGTTTGTTTTTATCTCTTTCTATCTTTCTATATATATATATTATTATATATATATATATATATATATATATATATATATATATATATATATGTGTGTGTGTGTGTGTGTGTGTGTGTGTGTATATAATCTAACCAGTATATATATATAATATATATATATATATATATATATATATATATATATATATATATATATATATATATATATATATATATATAGAAAGATAGAGAGATAAATAGAAAGATAAATAGATATAAAGACAGAAGATAGACCGATAAAAAGATAGTAAGACAGACAGACAGACAGATGCAAAGTCACGAAGGGTCAGCTAAAACAAAAGGACTTTCGAGGGGGGTAATGCCACAGAGAGAGAGAGAGAAGAGAGAAATCCTCGTTTGCATAATGAAGAGCGAGCAGAAGGCGGAAGAGGATCAAGGGACGAACAATAAGCATTTTCGGCGGGGCAAGTTTACAAAAGGATCTCCTGAGCTCGGGCGCCAACTGTAATGCATCTTCCTAATGAAGCAGCCGAACGTGAGTGCTGGTTTAAGCCCTCCCGACCCTTTTTATTTTCGTCCAAGCAGCGCTCAAGTTGCGCAGTATACTTTCTGCTGCTGCGCCATTTGAATGGAACATTGATGTACTTTCTGTTTCACCTGCATGGTACTTTATCTTACTTTCTTTTGCGCCATTTCCACGTTATTTTATGGTTCTTTCTTATGCGCCATTTGCACGGTACTTTATCGTACTGTTTGTTGCGCCATTTTCACGGTACTTTATGGTACTTTCTGTTGCGCCATTTGCACGGTACTTTATGGTACTTTCTGCTACACCATTTGCACTGTTCTTAATGGTACTTTCTGTTGCTCCATTGACTGAATGCAAGGGGAGGGTGCAAGGTATCGTTCTCCAGCTCTTCACATACAGACCGCAAATCGTTAAAAGAAGGCTGACATGACAAGTAAACACTTCTCCGTTTTCTGTGTCTGGCTGTCTTTTCTCTTTGGCCAATCTTTCAATGAATGACCCTGTCTGTCTGTCTGGCACTAATAGCTGTACAGATGAAGCTATATTGGCTGCATAGATCCAGGAATATCTGTGGTCACGTGATTAGTTTTGAAATTCTTGACAGTTCTTCAGCAACATTGCGAAGTAGTGAATACACCATCAATGGCCTCACCCAGTATTATTAGGAACTTTTAAAAAAAAGAATAAATAAATTAATAAATAAATAAATAAATTCAAACAGAAGTATCTATGCGAGTGTTGTGTTGACAGTAATCATAAGGATAAATAAAACTTGTTGTGCTGCGTGTGTTCCAACGCATTATCCGTGAATGGCCGTAAGTCAGTCCAAACATTGATCTTGGGGAGAAGCCTCCAAATCTCATTCGGAAAAGTCAATATCGCAGGAAAAACATTGATAAATCACTGGGCAAAGATGACTGTAGGAAGCAAAGGAAATGACAACACAAAGAATTCAGTTTCTTTCTTGAGGTGGAAACTGTGAATCACTCTGTGATTATAATATGAATGATAAAAAAAAAAGTATAAATCAAATGAGAGTCTTTGGTAAACCAAAATAGAGGTGGTCTTCTCAGAGAATAATACTTCGATTAAATCAGTCCCCTGTAATGTCATTGAAAAACTAAAATATTAAGTCTAAATGAATAAAAACTTCTCTCCAGTAATTTATCAGATTAAATTAACTTAAGAGATTCAACGCCATGAAAACACAAACTGGTACATTTCGTTTGCACAAATGATAGCCTATTCCGTTATGCTGCCGTGTAAGTGTGTACTTGCTCTAATGTGTGGGGAATACATATTTGTATTGTGCCTTCGTGCACTTTGTGTTTGAGCGCTTTCCAAAAATGCGCCGAATCTGCCTGATAATTGAATGCAAATCTTTCTGATGAGCTAAGAACGGAAATGGGAGATTTGCTATCAGGGATAAAAAAAAAAATGTCCATCAGTTAATTCAAACACAAAATCCAATAAAACTCTTCGTTGCTGCGGGATTTCAAGTATTAATTCCTGAATATCTTTGTTTTGGCTTTAATGGATTTGTTCCCATTGCTATGACACATGAAAGGTTCATCATTTTCCGGTTTCAGTTTTCGCTTTCCAGATTTGGAAATTCCAGTTTCGATCGGATTACGCTCTTTTTTTTTTTTTTTTTTTTTTTTTAGGAATAAGGATGCCTCACACACACACACCTACACACACACACACACATACACACAGACACAACGCACACACACATATATGTATATATATATATATATATATATATATATATATATATATATAGTATATATATATATTTTTTTAATTTATAAAAAATTTTAATATATAATATTATTATAATATATATATATAAACATATATATACTGTGCTTTAAAAAAATCACAGTAGATGCACGTGACTTCATTAAATAAGTGAATACCACAGGAAAATGATAGTCAGAAATCCAAGCGCTTTCGTCTTTACTCAGACATTGTCAAGGAGTAAATGAAATACAATTGGAGAGAAAGGTCTCAGGTACACAACAAGATCAAGAATACCAGATGGTTAATTGTCTCAAAGGGTAAAAATTAAAAGAGATAATCCAGGATTATCGGATATCACACGGTCACAAACCTAAACAGATTTGACCCTAACCGAAATTGCAAAGTATCTTTACAGTCCAAATCATAATAAAAACTGAATATATTAAGGTTTTTGTTTTGCTTATATTTATCTACAACTTTTTCCATTATGAAAGCATCGAAGTTTACAAATTGCACCAAACCAAAAGACTTGAAGTTTAGAAACATTTTCTATTAGTTTGGACTTGATGAAACAAGATTCAATGATATTCCTTTTAACTGAGTCATTACCAATTGGGGATCTAAGGATCCTGCTTGAAGTCCAGTTAATAGGATGATCTAAATCTCTCATATGTACGAATAATGCATTCGATATTTGCCCAGTTCTCACAGAATATTGGTGCTGTTTGAGATATTGTGAAAGAGATTTACCAGTCTGTCCGTAATAGACTTTATCACACTTTTTGCAATAAATTTCATATATACAGCCTGGAAGATCTTTAGGAGAATTTTTGATTACTAAACTCTTAATATTAATATTACTGAAAACAACATCTATGTTCAAAAGCTTTAAAATTCTGGGAATATCTAAAAACCTTTCATCATGGGTTATTTTAGAATGTTATGCTCACTAAATTCAAGTTTGTCATTAGTTGAATAAAATGTTTTTCTAGCTCTTTTCCATGCCACCTCTACAAAAGTCCTTGGGTATTTAAGTTTCAATGGAATATCATAAATAGTTTTAATTTCAGCATCAATAAACTGCGGGCTACAGACACGTAGGAACATCCCAAAAAAACAGAGAATTTAACATTTTGATGGTGATTGGAGTAGTAATGATCAAACGAGGCAATGTTAGTTGATTTCCGAAAGACTGAAAAGGTGAAATTTCTATCATTTCCATGGACAGTTACATCAAGAAAATTCAAATTTCAATTTCTTTCTTCCTCTACAGTAAATTTTATAGAAGGGACTAAATTACAGAGATTATTAAGGAATTCCTGGAGATTTTCGTGAACTGGCCAAATACGAAAATATCATTTCCACATACCTAAACCATATAACTTTTTGGGTTTTTGGAGCAAAATTCTTGGTAAGAGTTTTGTCTCAAAATATTCCATGTAAATATTGCTAAGGACAGGAGATAAGGGATTACCCATAGCCATGCCAAACTTTTGTACAAAAAATTCCCAATTAAAACAAAATTTTTACTATCTTTGATACATAACCTTTTGAGACTAATGAGGTTTGCTACAGTTAAGGGAATGTCATGACGTTCTAACTCATCCTCCAAATATTCAAGTAAATGATCTACAGGCACTTTTGTAAATAAAAAGACAACATCAAAAGTAACCATATTAAAATCAAAATTCAAATTTAAACTATTCAACTTGTTTATAAAATCAACATTGTCTTTAACATTCGTGTTATAAATGTTTCTATCAAAGGAGTAAGAATTTTTACAAGCCATTAGTTCATTGAGCTCAGTAGTTACTGAGCCCACTGAACTAATGATTGGTCTGATAGGGTTATTGATTTTATGTGTCTTGACTAAACCATACATAAAGTAGGGAGGCGCATTGCAGTGTAAACTGTTTAATTAAATGGTCCAAGCCTTTCAAAATAGATTTAATTTGTTTATTCAAATGGGAGTTCACTGTCTGTGTAGGGTCAGACCTCAGTTTCGTATAAGTATTAGTATCATTTAGCAATGTCATTATTTAACTTACATAGTCACTTTTATTCAATATTACCACTGCATTAGATTTATCTGCTTTTGTCACTTTCACTGTTTCGTCTTCTTTAATTTTTTTAAAAGGTTGGAGAAATCTCACGGGTAAATCTCTTTCACAACGTCTCAAACAGCACCAATATTCTGTGAGAACTGGGCAAATATCGAATGCATTATTCGTACATATGAGAGATTTAGATAATCCTATTAACTGGAGTCAAGCAAGAGCCTTAATCCCATGTAATGACACAGTTACAAGGAATATCATTGAATCTTGTTTCATCAAGTCAAATAATAGAAATTTTCAAATTTTAGGTCTTGGTTTATTTAAACTTGATGCTTCATAATGAAAAAATTTGTAGATAAACATATGGAACAAAATTAATATATTCAGTTTTTACTTGTTTTGGACTGTAAAGATACTTTGTAATTACGGTTAGGGTCAAATCTGTTTAGGTTTGTGACCATGTGATATCCGATAATCCTGGATTATCTCTTTTAATTTTTACCTTTTTGACAATGAACCACCTGGTATTCTTGATCTTGTTGTGTACCTGAGACCTTTCTCTCCAATTGTATTTCATTCGCTCCTTGACAATATCTGAGTAAAGACGAAAGCGCTTGGATTTCTGACTATCATTTTCCTGTGGGATTCGCTTATATATATACTGTATGTGTGTGTGTCTGTTTAGAGAGAGAGAGAGAGAGAGAGAGAGAGAGAGAGAGAGAGAGAGAGAGAGAGAGAGAACCTTGTATACAGCCTCCAGCTGAATCAAATTTTAATCTAAAAAAATGAGCCCCTTCAAAGGCTTCCTTCCAATTACTGACTTGTGAAAACGCGCATTTAAAAAACAATAAATTTTTTATTGAAAGAAAAGCTACGTAGGCTAACTTGAGATTATTACCAGAGAAGACCACGCCCTTCTTTCTTTTTAATCTTAGGAACTGGATGCAGGCTCCTTGAAAGGCCAGAAGGAGAGTGAGTAGGAATCGTAGGACGAGGGGAAAAGTCCTCGTTAATGATTTTCAGGCTCCTAAAATATTTCCTCTCCTGGATTATTTGCCTCCTTTTCCCTAAAAACCAGGCGGATCTTTTCTCTTTCGCTCACCACGCAATCTTTCTCCTTCTGGTGCCTCGTAGTAGTCAACATTCTTCTCACGGCTTTTTTTTCAGAAGTCAGGTTTTCTATTATGTTATAAGGAAGATACGTAAGGAGTTCGATCACATCAACGGATACAACAGTATTTCATTATGTTGTTGCTCCGAATATAAATAAAAGAAAGGCTTTGCTAATCATGTTGGAATGGAATTTAATATGAAAAATTTAGACCAAACATGGGACCTACAAGGTTATTGAGCGCTGAAAGGAAATAGAGAGTAAAAAGGTTGAAAGGTGAAACAGGAGGAAATCTTCGCAGACGACTGACAAAGGCAATCGCTTTGGATAATCCACGAGTGAGTCCATCCCCGAAGAACCAGTGTCCATTAAATCTAAAAGGAAAGCCTCTTCGGACCTAGAGAACCAAACAGCAAAGATCGAAATTCGAAAAAAACAACGCCATTTCCCCAAATTGAAAAAAGCTGTTCAGGAAACAGGGACGACATTGAGGGTGACACGAGGGGCAGAAACCCTACAACCAAATAAGCAGCTTATTTTGTTTGTCTTCTTTCAGTGTTCCAAAGACGTTGGTAAAAAACAAAAGCTAAAAGCAACAGAAAAATACTGATATAAAATTTGGAATTGAAAATATATTTACTAATTTGATATGAAATGTGATATTAACAGGTCAGGTTACTTAATAATAAATAATAATAATAATAATAATATAATAATAAAATAATAATAATAATAATAATAATATAATAAATATCATATAATAACAATAAAAAATAATAATCTTATATAATAAGTCAACACACATATTATATATATAGATATATATATATATATATATATATATATATATATATATATATATATATATATATATATATATATATATATATATATATATATTGACGAACTATCGCTAAAAACATGCGATATCTCATGTAGTCCTTCCTCCAGCTTTACGACTATATATATATATATATATATATATATATATATATATATAATATATATATATATATATACTATATATAAGATATATATATATAGATATATATATCCTGTTTGTGTGTGTGAGTGTAAAATCACATTTACTTCACGTTATGGAATCAATACAGATGCCTGACAGCCATTGCACACATAATAAAGCTCAGGTTACAATGACTTTTCACTAACTAACCCATTAATTTAAAAGATACTATTGAATAAATAAGTACATTTTAAAATTTGTTTACGGAGCAATGATTCAGTCCAAAATACGAGATCCACCTTTTCGTGTGACTACGAAAGAAATTGCATTGTGGGACTTACCTGGACTCCTTCAGAAGCAGAGTTGGCAATATACTGCGGCTGTACATAATAAATCCCTTAATTTCCCGGGGGATTCTGGGGGTGGGGGTGGGGGGTGGGGGGTGGGGGGGGGGGTGGGGGTGGGGGGGGGGGGGGGGGGGGTGGGGGGGGGGGGGGGGGGGGGGGGGGGGGGGGTTGCTGACGCTTTGATAAAGTGTCTGTCGGGAGGAAGATGAAGAACAGAGCGATGCGTTACAGCTGGTTCTCTTGGCAGGGAAAATTAGATATGTTTTATGTACATCGTTACATGTATTCATAATATATATGTGCGTGTGCACATAGTAATTAAGCTGTTTATCTTTCTATATTCTCTAAGTATCACAGACTGCACTTAATTTGTTAATTTCTCTTTGAGTCAACGTTAAAATTCTGTTTCCAGTTTGTTAGAATAAATCACAATTGTTAAATTTCATCAGAGCAAGAATTGATTTTAAAGATATTGTTGGCAATGCATTCACTGAAATGTTTGCTCTTTATTGCAAATATTGGCCTTCTTGCAATTGCAATTAGCACCATTGACCATCTACAAAGAATCAGTAAAGTCATGGCACAAGATGATACGGGGACTAAAGCAAGATAATCTACTCTCCATTCTACCATTAGTGAACAGGAACATAAAAAAATACATCTTGTTAAAAGACATCGAATTTTCGAAAATATCTACTTTAAGTATGTTTCACACAATTAAGTTTAAATATCACTAGTCCATAAAGTCAGTCAGATGCAATGCTTAATACCGTAAAAAATTGCATGATTATAATGATTTATTTATATCTCTCTCTCTCTCTCTCTCTCTCTCTCTCTCTCTCTCTCTCTCTCTCTCTCTTCTGACATGCGTAAAGTGGAGTAATATAAATCTAAGATGACTTACCATTTCTCTCTCTCATCCATATCATGAAATACGCAGTGGAAAAAAAATAACTTTTTTATGATTTATCATTTTCAGTATATTCTTAATAATGATATCATATTCTCTCTCTCTCTCTCTCTCTCTCTCTCTCTCTCTCTCTCTCTCTCTCTCTCTCTCTCTCTAGCCAAATGCGCAGAGCGGACAGCGCAAATCCGGTTGGGCGAAGATATTAAATGTTGCTTCGCAATTCCTCCCTCGAAATAAGAAAATTCTCTGAACCTACTTTATTAGAAAAAGAATTTCTCTGCATATTTTTGAAAGGGAATTTCTTGTGGGAAAATGGATGCCAGATTAAACTTTATCCCACTCGGACTTTTTTGAAGCTCCAAGGAAAAGTCTTCCGACGAAAAAGATAAAGAAAGAAAAATTGTCAATGATATGAATTGTCACGTGTGATTTTCTCTCTCTCTCTCTCTCTCTCTCTCTCTCTCTCTCTCTCTCTCTCTCTCTCTCTCCACTCTCTCTCTCTCTCTCGGTTATTGACGAGAAAGTGCGATTAATTCTGCTGCATCTTCTGCGTTCTAAGACCGCAAACCTACACCAAGTTCTTGTCCCCCCCAAAAAAAAAGTTACATTTCCATCTCCCTTGAAAGGGTAATCAGTTGGAATATAGGATTTAGGCCAAAGCCAAAGCACTGGGACCTTGAAGGTCATTCACCTCTGGGGACATTGACAGTAAGAAGGTTTGAGAGGTGTAACAGGAGGAAAACCTCAAAGCAGTCGCACAATGAAACAATTGTTTGGTGAGGGTTAAGGAAAGTCAGATGGAAGAATGAGAATATGAACGGAGGTATAGTAAAAGTAATGAAAGAGTTTGCAGCTATTGGCCGAAAGGACGCTGCAAAAGACCTTAAATATTGCCTACACCGTAGCACATGAGGTGCACTGACGGCACTACCTTTCCTACCTACGGGGTAATCAATCATATGTTACCTGTCAATAAATTTATCTCTAAGCACAGATTTCTCATTGATTCTTACTTTTATTGATCTTCCCAATTGCTAAGTAACAATAGATGCCTCTATGTCCTGATTGACTTCAGGCAGAGGTCGATAGGAAGAAGCGGAGATTCCTCGAAGCAAAATATTCCCCCTTTCAGAAACCGATCACCTCGCAATTTCAGGGCAGCCATCTTTGGCACAGTGCCAACATTCTCGGAAAGGTGTCATGAAAATCCTCCCGCCCCAAGATTTTTCTTTTACCTAATCTTCCTAAAAGCCACTGAGGAAAAGAAAGCCTCTGAAAAAAGAAGTCCTATTGCCTGGGTGGTAAAACGAGGGGCGCTTTCCACAGATTGTTCTTCGTTTTTCAAATGATTTGACCTGTACTTTTTTTTCTAACCTTTTTACAGAATACGATGGGTTTCCATCTTCCATTTGTATGCAAAACACCCAAAGGTGAACAGTCTGGAATGAGAATGACATTAATGTTAACAAGACAGGATGGAGGAAATGTGTTATACAATTATTTGTCCTCTCGGCGACATAACCTGATATCTGAAACAAATTAAGGACGTTCTGTTTAAATAAAACGAGAAAAAAATCGATATATTGTATGGAAAATTTCTCACAACATCTCTATGGAATAAAACACGCTTACACTTCTCTCTCTCTCTTTATATATATATAGATATATATATATATATAATATTATATATATATATATTATAGATATATATATATATATATATATATATATATATATATATATATATACATATAATATATATCATATAAAATATATATATATATATATATATATATAATATATATATATATATATATATATATATATATATATATATCTATATATATATATATATACATATATATATATATATATATATTATATTATATATATGTGTGTGTGTGTGTGTGTGTGTGTTAAGTACCACTGATCACATTGCCTTTTGAGCCTTTTCTTACAATATTTTTGGCCAATTATAATAAATTTGGATTCACTGGAAGATGACAGACTTTTTTTCTTAAAACGAAGAGCATAACCCCGCTCCCCTCCCCACTCTCCCTATTCCTCTCCTAGAATATAATTGCCTCATTAGCATACGTATGTCCTATGGTGCCACCTAAGGTCGTTCTGCTCTACAGTTTTGTAATTGCAAATCGTCCCCTAATTGAATGAGAGGCGCCCTCGTTCGAAAGAGGAATAATTCTTCTACTTTTCCTTCCGCTTCTTTCCAGGGCTGTTTCATCCATTTGCAGAAGTTTCGGTCCACAACCGGAGGAGGAGGAGGAGGAGCTCTTGTGAATACGTGTCGCCCACCTGAATAATTCATGTTCCGGGTTGACGAACACCTTCTTTATCGGGAATGTTTGAGGAAGGAATTGCGTCGGCTTTTTGTTCAGCTTCAGACGCTCTTGTCTCACATTCTTTTAAAGATAAGGATTAGTCAAATATGAATCGGAATTGCTGTAAAGAATTTAGGCCAAAGGCCAAGCGCTGGGACCTTGGAAGTCATTCAGCGCTGAAAGGGAAATTGAAGGTAAAAAGGATTGAAACGTGTAACAGGAGGAAAACCTTGAAGTTCCACTACGAAATAATTGTCAGAGAGAGTGGAAAGTCAGATGGAAGAAAGAGAATATAAACGGATTAACAGTAAAAGGAATGAAAGGGGTTGCAGGTAGGGGCCGAAGGGACACTGCAAAGAACCTTAAGTATTGCCTACAGTGGACTGCTTGAGATGCACTGACGGCTCTACTCCCCTACAGGGCACAGCACGTACAGACAATAGTAAAAAATTATGACAATAACTAATTCTGACAAATACAACGTTTAATTTGGATAAAAATGAACAAAATCAAAATAAAAGAAATGATGATGGCCACCATTAATCAAATGCTTATTAGCAAAACTTCTAATCTGTAAAAATACTAATCATATTAGTATTCGGGTTATTCTCCTATTAATATTTCCCTATTCAATTCGAGCGTCACACTCTATGGCCAACGGGAAAGTCTCCTCATTGAAATTCAAGTGGATTTATCGAGGAAATTTAAAATGCAAACGAATCTTAATTAGTGCAATATTTCTTTTCCATTTTAACCTCGGCAACTCTGGAAATCTTTCCCCATTAAAACTTGTGTCAAAGTCTACGGCCGATAGGAGTCTCCACATTCTAACTGGAGGGAATTTGTCCCAGATATTTGATATGCAGATGAACCCCAAATTCGTCCATTCATTTTTAACCCCATGAAAGGCGACATAATAGCCATCTTTTGTCCACTTGTTCGGGAGGTGAATAATTAAAGATGATATAGAAAAGAGAGAGAGAGAGAAAGACGAGAGAGAGAGAGACCAGAGAGAGACGAGAGAGAGCTAAGTCTCCTGAGAAGCAAAGCGTTTGATGGGATGTAGGAAATATAAGTCAATAGACAACAAATGAAGCAGAAGCAGAAGAGCGGTTGATTCTTCTATTACGACAGACAACAGAGAGTGAAACTGTAAATTACATCATACCTAAGCAGACATTGAGTTACACAGGCATAGAAGAATATCTCTCTCATCTCTCTCTTCTTCTCTCTCTCTCTCTCTCTCGCTCTCTCTCTCTCTCTCTCTCTCTCTCTCTCTCTCTCTATATATATATATATATATATATATATATATATATATATATATATATATATATATATAATATATATATATATATATATATATATATATATATATATATATATATATATATATATATATATATATATATATATATATATATATATATATATATATATATATATATATATATATATATATATATATATATATATATATATATATATATATATATATTACAGCCTGGAATGTCACACACAGAAGTAAATAAATTTTTGCAGAGCTATCCCAGCATTCTGCCTTTCTCTCATGGACCTCTCTGTAAGTGTCCCCATAGACTTGGCTAAAGACGCCCCATTAAAGAACGGAAGAGGCACACACGTACATATGAACTCACACTTCGTCAATGCCCCATGTAACTGGTTGCAGCCCAGATTCCAAAGGCAACTTGAACAAGACCCATGACCTCACACATAACCACAGAACGAACGTTGACCTGCTTAAACAAACATCTTCATATCACGCCATCCCAGAAATGATTTATCAGCTTTCTCAGGTCTGCTTCGGCTCTGTTCTGCCCAAAGTCACAGCACATCACATTGGCATGTTAAATATTTTATTAATTATAGCCCTCTTCATCTGACATATATATATATATATATATATTATATATATATATATATATATATATATATATATATATATATATATATATATATATATATATATATATATTCATATATATATATATATATATATATATATATATATATATATATATATATATATATATATATATATATAGTATATATATATATATAGATATATATAGATATATATATATATATATATATATATATATATATATATATATATATATATATATATATATATATATATATATATATATATATATATATATATATATATATATATATATATATATATATATATATATATATATATATATATATATATATATATATATATATATATATATATATATATATATATATATATATATATATATATATATATATATATATATATATATATATATATATATATATATATATATATATATATATATATATATATATATATATATATATATATATCTATATATATATATATATATATATATATATATATATATATATATATATATATATATATATATATCGATATATATATATACATATATATATATATATATATATATATATATATATTATATATATATATATATATATATATATATATATATATATATATATATATATATATATATATATAGTATATATATATATATATATATGTCAGATGAAGAGGGCTATAATTAATAAAATATTTAACATGCCAATGTGATGTGCTGTGACTTGACGTACGTGTTCGCCTCTTCCGTTCTTAATGGAGTCTTTAGCCAAGTCCATGGGGACACTCACAGAGAGGTCCATGAGAGAAAGGCAGAATGCTGGGATAGCTCTGCAAGAATTTATTTTACTTTCTGTGTGTGACATTTCCAGCTGTAATGCGTAAGTGTTGACTTACTTTAGCCAAAGGGATGGCTTGTTTGATATCTTGTAAGATGTTCCATTTTATTGACTTTGCCTTTACAATTGTGTGTGCTTATGAGTATGTTCTCATGTCTTTGTAACAGACGTTTTTTTTCTAGCAAGGGAAACGTATGGAGGAGAGCTAATTGGTGTGACAAATTACTGATTGAGACATTTAAATACTGGGGGTTTAACTGAGCTAGTTAGTCTGTGAGACTTTATTATCTTTCCATTGTTAAATAAATATTATATTTTTGTAATGCATGACTCTTATTTGATGACCTGTTAGAATGGACAGAGAGAAAGGTTGCGAGTCGAGAGTGAGAGAGAAAGTGGAGGCTATGCCAGTGACCACCTCAAGAGAGAGAGAGAGAGAGAGATTGAGTGTGTAGCTAGTTTGCCCTTAAAAAAAAACCGCTCCCGAGTTAATCCCCCGGCATAACCGCCCAAATATTAAAACAAAACGGCAAAGTTTGCCCTTAACGCTCGGGTTTAACCATACCCAAAATATTAAATAAACCGTCGCGGTAAATGGTATCAGAGATGGGTAACAGATTTTGGTGGCAAGCGTTGTAAGAGGCTTTTATATATTTTATAAGCGGAGCAAAGAGAATTGAACTGGAGTCATCAATTTTGCCCAGGCCGGTCTGCCTCGAGAGAGCTGGGAACAGTCAGTTAGAACTGAGACGTTGTGAGTGCATTCCCGAGACAATCCGTGAGTGTATGTGCTAGCGCGTCTTGCGCAAATTCCGAGGTTTTTTTCTCACTATGAAGGGTGAGTGTTAAAGAGCCTTTTTTTAGTCCTGGGAGGGTTTTTTTGGAATAATTTTGTGTAAGGGGATTGGTTTTAGGATACCACATTTTTTTTCCATAGTAGCAGAAAGTGACATGTTTTTCTTTATTGGCGCATGTTTAGAAGAGACGCATTTGTCTTTGTTTAACATATACGTGTGTATGAACTGTTTTCATATATGCAAATCTGTGCTTGAATTGCATTTCTTGCTTGGAGACAGAGAGCGCCCAGTCGTTTTTACGGGCTCAGCATATTCCCTGCCTCGGGGGTATTGCAAGGGAGGGTACTAGTGATCTGCCACGGGGGATACTCAGACACCTGTTCAGGGGGTGGTCTAACACCCAGGGGAGGGTGAAGTTCTCTTTTTTTTTCAGTGGGGGGTGAACTCCTTTTTTTTTCTTTATGTCAGGGCATCGGGAGATGAGTTTGCCCTTGACAATGAATTTCCAATGCCGAGGACATCAGCTGATAATGATTAGTTGATGATGTGAGATGCCCGTAGGGTCTTTTTTTAGAAAGGGATTTTCTTTCTCTTGAATGAAGAGAAAAGGAAATGAAATGCATTGGATGTGTGTAAGATTTCCTTATGCTTTGGAATGCACAAATATAATGGGGACACAGAGATTATTTTTTTTATTGTGTTGGAGAGATTGCTTTTAAGTGGTGATGAGTGGTTGTTTGTATCTGTTTGATTGTAATCTGTATGATACCGGTGAGTGGTGTTGATTGGTGTTGGTTGGTATCATGGGGTGTGGCAATGGTGGTGTATACTGGGGAAATGGTATTGAGTTTTGGGGAATTCTTATTATTATTATTACTGGAGATATTTTACGGGAGGGTTCCTTAAGTAGAATTATCATGGTTTGAGATATTTCATGGGAGATTATTTTATAATTATTAGATAATTATATTATGGAGAATTATTACAATGAATTATGTGAGAAGTTTTGTGGTTAATCAATTATTGAGTTTTTGTGACTTTAGAGAATATGTCAGTAGTTTATGAGCGATGAATCTGGCTGAATTTTGCTGAATTGAGCTGGATTTTGCTGAACTTTTGGTAAATTCTGTGCTGAATTTTTGGTGAAAGGACAAGCATTAACATAAGTAATGTTTTTTATACTAATACTAGTGATTTTGATGATAGCAATTTTGTGATACTGCTGATAATGATACTTCGGATACTGATTTTTTTTTATACTAATACGTGGGTGCTGTAAAGCTATGGGAGGAACTAACAACACATTTTTTTCTGTTTTTCTTTTTTATGAGTTCAGCAGATAATTGCTTGACATATACGAGAGCCACGGGGATAGTTCACACTGCCGTTGATTTTTCCTTTCTCATTTTTTGGAAGTTAGCCATCGCTGCCACAAGTTTTTATATCATGGGTGAATTTGAATTTATTTTTTCTCTCCAGTTTGTGTGAATAATTTTTTAATATCTCAGTTCGTGACTTAGAATCATTGTTCGGGAACGTGTTTGTGTTTTCAACTGTTTGATGCTGCAGAGAGATATATGGGAGAATTTTTGCATTTTTTCGAATGCATACGTAATGGCACTATATTTTTTCTCTGGATATTTGCGTTCCAGAAATTGTGAGTTTCTTGCACAATACCTTTGTTGTATTTGTGACAACTTTGCCAGAGATAGGAAACTTGGCTAAGTTTCTAGTGGCCTATGTCGTAGTGCATATGGAGAAGTCTTGGCTTAGAGACTTTTGAATTTGGAGCTCTGTTATAATGAGTTTTGGCACATTGGTGATTTTTTCTAGAATTTCCTAGACAATTTTGTTTGCCGAGATTTTGCCCTTTTTCAGCAGTTATGCTAAGGAGAGAGTTTATAGTTTTTGACTATAACATTGAGTTATTCTCTGGAGAATTGGAGGTATATTATTTTGGAGTTATAATTTTATAATTAATAATATATTTAACATGCCAATGTGATGTGCTGTGACTTTGGGCAGAACAGAGCCGAAGCAATGACCTGAGAAAGCTGATAAATCATTTCTGGGATGGCGTGATATGAAGATGTTTGTTTAAGCAGGTCAACGTTCGTTCTGTGGTTATGTGTGAGGTCATGGGATCTTGTTCAAGTACCTTTGTAAACTGGCTGCAACCAGTTACATGGGGCGTTGACGAAGTGTGAGTTCATATGTACGTGTGCGCCTCTTCCGTTCTTAATGGCATCTTTAGCCAAGTCTATGGGGACACTTACAGAGAGGTCCATGAGAGAAAGGCAGAATGCTGGGAAGGCTCTGCGAAAGTTTAATTACTTCTGTGTGTGATATTCCAGGCTGTAATGGGTAAGCGTTGACTTACTTTTAGCCAAGGGATGGCTTGTTTGATATCTTGTAAGATGTTCCATTTTATTGACTTTGCCTTTACAATTGTGTGTGCTTACAAGTATGTTCTCGTGTCTTTGTAACAGGCATTTCTAGCATGGGAACCGAGAGTCCTAGGGGGACAGAGAGTCCCGTATGGAGGAGAGCTAATTGGTGTGACTAATTACTGATTAAGACATTCAAATACTGGGGGTTTAACTGAGCTAGTTAGTCTGTGAGACTTGAATTATTATCTTTCCATTGTTAAAAAAATATTATATTTTTGTAATGCATGACTCTCATTTGATGACCTGTTAGAATGGAGAGAGAGAGAGGTTGCGAGTTGAGAGAGAGAGAGAGAGAGAGCGGAGGCTATGCCAGTGATCACCTCGAGAGAGAGAGAGAGAGAGAGATTGAGTGTGTAGCTAGTTTGCCTTAACGCTCGGGTTTC
>NC_087211.1:2781100-2796100 GCF_015104395.2 Macrobrachium nipponense | reverse complement strand
TGTACACAAACCCAACTGTTAGTCCACCATGAGAACATATACAAAAATATGAAAAACGGAAATGAAACAGATGTGGTTTATCTAGACTTTGCAAAAGCTTTTGACAAGGTAGATCATAATATATTAACGAAAAAAATTAGAAAACATAATATAGTGGATAAAGTAGGAAGATGGTTAAAAGAATTTTTACACAACAGAAAACAGATAGTTATTACAAACGATGAGAAATCGGATGAAGCTAAGGTAATATCCAGTATGCCACAAGGTACGGTGTTAGCTGCATTACTGTTTGTTATTATGATTGCAGACATAGACAGTAATGTTAAGACCTCGGTAGTGAGTAGTTTCACCGATGACACAAGAATAAGTAGAGAAATTACTTGTAATGAAGATAGGAATGTGATACAAAGAGACCTTAACAAAATATATGATTGGGCAGAGGTAAATAGGATGGTATTTAACTCTGATAAATTTGAATCAATAAATTATGGAGATAGAGAAGGAAAGCTATATGCATATAGGGAACCTAATAATCGAGGACAACACAATAAGGAAAGAGTTAAAGACCTTGGTGTGATGTTGAATAGGAACATGTTATGCAATGCTCAGATAGCAATTCTATTGGCAAAATGTAAAGCAAAAATGGGAATGTTGTTATGGCACTTCAAAACAAGAAATGCTGAATATATGATTATTCTTTATAAAACATATGTTCGTAGTCCACTTGAATATTGCAATATGATATAGTACCCACACTATCAAAAGGATATTGCACAAATAGAGTGTACAAAGGTCCTTTACAGATAGAATAGAAGTTAAGGATCTTGACTACTGGGAAAGACTACAATCCTTAAAATTATACAGTCTAGAAAGGAGAAGAGAATGCTACATGATAATTGAGGCATGGAAACAGATAGAAGGAATTGCCGAAAACATAATGGAGCTAATAATATCAGAAAGAGTAAGCAGAGGTAGATTAATAGTACCCAAAACTATAACAGAAAAAATAAGGAAAGCACACAGGTCATTAATCCACTATGCACCAGCATCGACAATGCAGCGTCTATTCAATGCGTTGCCAGCTCATCTGAGGAATATATCAGGAGTGAGCGCTGATGTGTTTAAGAACAAGCTCGACAAATATCTAAGTTGCATCCCAGACCATCCAAAATTGGAAGACGCAAAATATACCGGAAGATGCACTAGCAACTCTCTGGTAGACAATACAGGTGCCTCACACTGAGGGACCTGGGTCAACCCGAACAAGATGTAACGTCTGTAAGGTAAGGCCTAATGATAAATTCAACCAAAGCTGAGGAACCGATATAATTTCAACAGGATCAGACCAGGAAAACTGCTCACCAGGCAGAAGATTCTACTCAAGCAAGTTACGAAACTGCTTGATAATACGTCTGGGATTTCTGATATAAAAGCTGGCTTCTTTGTGTTATACAACACAAACCTCTCTCGTCAATTATTTGCCTTATAAAAGAACGGAGATTTTTCAGTATGAAGTAACTTATGGCGATGTAACACAAATCCAATACATTCTTAGTTTCATATTTTAAGGAATATAGGGAATATATATATTGCCAAAGGACTTTTATTTGAGTTATTTCTAGCAAATTTGATCTTATGAATAATATATACATATATATATATATATATATATAGTATATATATATATATATATATATATATATATATATATATATATATATATAATATATAGATATAGTATATATATATATATATATATACACATATATATATATATATATATATATATATATATATATATATATATCATATATATTATATATATATATATATATATATAATATATATATATATATATATAATATATATATCATATATATATATATATATATATATATATTTATATATATATATATATATATATATATATATATATATATATAAATATATATATATATATATATATATATATATATATATTATATATATATATATATATATATATATAATATATAATATATAGATTTATATTTATATATATATATAATATAAAATGATGACTGCAGTATATAAGTTTAATGAGTTTTAGAAAGTAGTGTGGCGAACTCGTATACCATAGACTCCGTGGACGAACTTTTTTAAGTAGACCAAAAACTACCAACAGACACATTTTGCTTAGTTTAGAGAGAAGCACCGTGAGGAAAAGTTTCACAGTTCACAGTCGCCGTTGGTCCCAGGCAGGAAATTTAATTTCAGCGTCACTGGAAGTTAGCAATAATAAAAAAAAGTTATATTGAAGAATGTCCTCAAAAGAACCCACTTTTCATGAGAAAGTTATAATCACGGCTAGAATATATGGGCTGGTTGTAAATATATATGATGAACTTTTATCAGAATTTAGGCCAAAGGCCAAGCGCTGGGACCTGTGATGCTAAAGAGATCAGGAAAATAAAAGCCATAAAGTATAAGTCTCTAAAGGCGGAGCTGGGAGACAATCGCGCATCAGCCCTGAGAAGTGACAGTTAGAGGTGTTGGACAGCAAGACCGAAGACAAGAAGGTAGAATGGAGGTTAAGTTAAAGGCTGAAAGATAGACGCAGTTAGGGGCCGAAGGGACACTGCAAGCACCCTCTAGTAATGCCTACAGTGCCCTACAGTGCACGTTAGATGCACTATCAGCACTACAACCCTACTCCAGGTTACGAATCACTGGGAAATGCAAGAAGAGAAGCATTACAATGGATTAAGATGAAGGTTTTCATAGATTAAGTATGAAACATGACTTTAATCCAGACCTACCTACATAAATTCTCTGCCGCAGACAACTCATTATTCAGCCTTCCAAAATTTATGCAAAAGTGGAAAAGCCCGAAATTGCTGATTTTCGCTGCTGAGGTGAAATTTTCCAGTGCTTGAAAAATGGTGATTCCCTTAAGCTCATCTGTATCGATGCACTGCCCCTCTTATGAGTTTCGTGAAGAATGATAATGGGGCAATATGGCAGCGCAGGAGGACATGTGCTGCTGACCTCTGCTCCATTTATTGTGGAAATGGGGCTTCTCCCCCATAAGTTCCGACGACATTTGCAGTCGCGATGCGATGCTCGTTATGCAAGACCATTAACATTGCACGTCAATGAAACTAATATCGTGTTTTGATCAGACTTAGTATTGTAGATGAATGAATGACGGTATTGACGTGGCGATGATATTGCAAATGGACGATAATATTACAAATGGACGATATTTTCAGAAATCTGGGGCTACTTTCTGATGCTCGGGAAAGGAAGTGGCATTGATAAATTAACCTTATTGCTTGCTTGCCTGAGCAAATAAGAATAATGTTTCATTTTAGCCTTTGGAATTTACATTTGCAGATTTCCGCGAACGTGAAGATATTTTCATGTTTAACTCTCTCTGTTTTTTTTTTTTTTTTTAAGAGATCAAACTTTTTTTTTTTAAATAATCTTATATACAGACACATGTTCGCTTATTTTCTAAGTTTCTTCACTGAAGCTGCCCCACTGTTAAAGGAAGCGGCTTATATATGTATGTATATATATATATATATATATATATATATATATATATATATATATATATATATATATATATATAGTGTGTGTGTATGTGTGTGTGTGTGTGTGTGTGTGTGTATATAAATATATGTGTGTGTGTGTACATTCATTCTTTCGTTCTTTATTTTTTGCTGAAGCCAACCATACCTCAATCGTAACAACCACATTTTATGCGCAGAAATCTTCGTAACTTCGGATCTGTCTACAAAACTACAAACTAAAATAAAAATTTATTAAAATTAACCAAACTATGACTACGACAGAAGAGAGCGGAACCTCATTTCTATCATCGCCTGCGGTGCACTGTGGGTCTGCGTGCAAGGAAGAATGCCACGCCCTAAGAGGGATCGTTAACAGAGGCATAAACCCGAGAGTCCCTCACTGGAAGATAAGATAAGCCTCAAGGTTCACAGCAAGGTCAACCCATTAGCAGCCCCGGTAATCGCAAAGAACGCCATCTTCAGGGACGGAAGGAGATGCGCATGAATTTAGTACATCATTTCACAGTCCCAGATGAGGTGTGTTAATCTCATAGCAAGAAGTACCCAGGGAACGCACCAAGAATTCCTTTAGAAAGCGGGAATTTACTTGCTTGTAGAAAGCAATGTTGGGTCATACCCCAATAATTTATAGATATTCACGACAGGCATCGATCCTAGGTCACCCATAGCTTAAGCAGATAAGATGGCTTACTGCTTTCCTCCAGTAGGAGAAGGAATCCACGAGCGAAAAGGACCAAGACAGAAAGCCCCAAACGTCGGAATAGTGACGAGGGGTGTTACGCTACAGCAACAATCATGTCCCCATTATATGGCAAATTGAACCCTTATCTGAATAACGAAAGATAAAGAGAAAAAGTACTACACCAAAACATATTATTCCCGTTGGCAGAGAGAAAAGTCCTGACGCAGCTGAGGGCTTGTGCCACCCACCCTGTGGTTCGATTCTCGCCCCTCCCGTTACCCGGGACAAAGGTCATTCAGGCAAAGAAATGACTCAAGTGGAAGAGGATTTCCTTGAGGGAAAAAATTATAAAAAAAAAAATTGCGAACTCTAGTGAATTGGTTAATGAAGGAGAAAGAAAGGAAATATACATTTTCTTTTTAGGAGAGCGAATTCTTCGATTGCAAGTAAGGATCGGGACTATGATGATTATGCAGATCAGGGCTGACTTGCAACACAAACCCCCCCCCCCACCCCCCCCCCTTGAGATTTCGTCGACTCAGTGCCTGAAATATAATGCGAAGAGAAGGGAAGTTCACGAAATGTCTCTTTTTTTTCTTTTTGTCTATGATTTTGTACATCATTTGAGATGGGGACACACACATCATATATATATATACACATATATATATCATATATATATATTATATATATTATATATATATATATATATATATATATATAGTATATATATATATATATATATATAGTATAGTACAGGAAATACACAAGAATAAGGTGACTTTCTTAACAACACTGAAACATTCAATAACATTTAATAGCATAACAGTTAATGACATTGTATTTATAAAACCTCTTCATTTTCTATGTCATCCTATAAGCAACTTCACCATCTAATCATATCTAACGAATCGATTTTCAATAATGATTCAAAAGACCCAGAAATCATTCTCCATCGACTACATCTCTCATCAGGGACGACGAAAGCCTGAATTAATATTATTTTATTCACATTAATTAACCGCGATTCTAATGGATTAACCTCCATCATTAAATCGTCTCAAAATGTAGATATTGGCAGCAAATTAAAAGTTAATGAGATTACGCAACAACTGACGTCTACTTCGATGAAGCTCCCGCCCCATTTCGGTGATGATGTTCCCGAATGCTTCTTTCACTCGTTACTCACAGATTCATTCATTGCACTCTTTCGCTGGTTGCTCATTAATTCATTCATTGCACTCGTTTACTACTTACTCAGTTAATCATTCATTGCACTCTTTCACTGATTGCTCACTGATTCATTCATCGCTTTCACTGGCTACTCACTGATTCATTCACAGCACTCTTTCACTGGTTACTCACTGATTCACTCATCACTTCCATATTTTACTCACTGAGTCATTCATTTCCCTGTTTCACTGATTACTCACTGATTCATTCATTGCACCCTTTCACTAGTTACTCAGTTACTCATTCATTATACTCCTTTATTGGTTACTCACTGATTCATTCATTTCACTCTTTTATTAGTTACTTACTGATTTATTCATTACACTCATTCAATGGTCACTTACTATATCACTAATTACACCCAATAGGCTTCTTACTGCATTATTCAATACACTCTTTCATTTGTAACTTACTGATTCACTCAATGAATTCTTTCACTGGTTACTCACTGATTCATTCATTGAAATCTTTCGTTAGTTACTCTCTGATTCATTCACTGCATTCTTTCACTAGCAACTCACTGAGTCACTCATCACTTCCATAGGTTATATACTGCTTTATTGATTACACTCTATAACTGGTTAATTACTGAATCATTAAATCCACTCTTTATTTGGTCACTAAAGGATTCGTTCATTATAAATCTCTTAAGCTTTCCACTTCCAATACTCAGTGTACTTTAGGAAATTAAACTCTGCGTTTCAAAGCGCAGCAGGATCATTCCTTCCACGGACGAAAGAGACAAAGTCACTGAGACCTATTTCGAATAAACCACAACAGAAGGAAAACATTTGATCTGTTGACAAGAGTAATGGCCGAAGAACTACTTTGTTTCCGGAAAATAAGGCTATACATTATATTTATTGATAGTATGAGGAACACTGATGGTTTTGGCACTTTTGAATGTACGGAAATACCTCCGAGTAATGTTATCTCGTCTCATATTTTTCCAACTCGTTCACAACTGATACGAAATATTTACTGGGAGCTCCTGATGAACTAGCATTTTAAGTAATTCGTTGCAGGACGCGATTTCATACACACACACACACACACACACACACACACACACACACACATATATATATATATATATATATAGATATATATATATATATATATATATATATTATATATATATATATATAACTTCAAAGTAAAAAAAAAGAGCTTCAGTATAGATTACAGATAAATCACAAAATCTCAAATCATCGAGAGATCCTCTAATTCATGAAACTTCGTGTAATCGAATGCATACTATATAAAATGTGTAATATATAAAACGCATAACATACATATAAAAGAAGAGATGGCTGAATGAAGAAACAAAATCACTGGTTCGTGAGATCATCATCAGCCCTTGTTTGTGCCAATGAGTTTGGAGACTCTCTTGTAGTACTACTCATTTATACTTAAGTAATACGGTTACGCTGCTTTAGAAATGAAGTGGACGCAGACAAAGACGCAAGTAAAAAAAAAAAATTGCTTTCCTTAACACAGGGATCAGAATTGGATTTGCATAACACTTTTTTCAAAATTTCCTCGTTTGTCACCGAAACTGAAAGGGAACTCTTGCAGTCGGAGGATCTTTATTTCCTCAGCAAAAGTCCTTCCAATTCTTTTGGAAGGCGGCGATATTCTAGAAAACCAGGAATGGAGGATTGATGCCGAAATGTGCTTGTGGGCCTTACCTTACAGGCCTTACCTTACATCTTGTTCGGGTTGCCCCAGGTCCTCAGTGTGAGGCAACCTCTAATGTCTACCAGAGAGTTGCTAGCACATCTTCCGGTATATTTTGCATCTTCCAATCTTGGATGGTCTGGGATGCAGCTTAGATATTTGTCGAGCTTATTCTTAAACACATCTACGCTGAGTAGTGACAGGAAAAAGGGGAATATTTTTACCGTGCGAAAAAAAGTTCGTCAATGGTGTAAGAGGAATAAAGTGAAAAAGCAGAGATAGGAAATATAGGACTGGATTTTTGGGAGCTCCGAAAATAACACCCTGTGTATTGCAGTAAACGTTATCTTTCGTTTGTTATAACAGGTACAAACCTCTGTATAACCTCTTATTTATCTAGGTTTCACCTGCTTTCAAAAACCCATGAAAAGAATGCGTATAGACGCTCTTTTAGTTCATTACTCTACAGCAAAAGCAGAAGTTACAGCTGTGTCAAAACTGATTACAGAAAGTGTAGCTGAACTAGAATGTAATGGCGTGATTTATGGTCTACGACGAATCAATATGATTTCCTCGGTATCAACAGAAATCTTCAGAGATGCGATAATACTGATAACGAATATGCTAAGCTTCTTACCCCCCCCCCCCCCTCTCTCTCTCTCTCTCTCTCTCTCTCTCTCTCTCTCTCTCTCTTTCTCTCTCTCTCTCTCTCTCTCCAGCCTGAATGTACACAGGAAAAGTGATACTGACTGAAGAACAGTTTAAGTTAGCCTCTCTACTCTTCTCTCTCTCTCTCTCTCTCCTCTCGTCTCTCTCTCTCCTCTCTCTCTCTCTCTCAAGAGGCAACTGAATTCTCCAGCCAGGGAGGCAGACCGACCAGGCCTCTCGAAGCCAACACAACCACAGCTTTCCTGGCAGACATCAGCGAGGGATAGATATTTCATGAGCTGATAGACCGGAACCCAATAACAATATGTATAGACAACGCCTGTACGCGCAGGTTTCTATGATTCAAAAATGTTTTATCAAAGACATACGTATGAGTATATGGTGCGTAAGTTCATTGAAGTGGTATAATGATTGTTCATTTATGTTTTTTACCTGTTAGTGTTTTACAAGAGTGAAATCTCTTGTGCAACATTGTTTATTCATACCCATCATAATATATATATATATATATATATATATATATATATATATATATATATATATATATATATATATATATATATATATATATAAGTCATATCATAACATTACCGTGATTCATATACATATATATGTATATGAATCACGTAATGTGATATGACTTATGTAAATGCTACGTTGTTGTCAAAAGCGCTACTTACACTACCGGAGTCGAGGGCGGGTTGATGTTGTCTCCAAACCAACGAATACTTCAGCGCGAGAAAGTATTTGAGGGTGAGAGACGACATAAACCTTTGGCTTCTCGCGGTGGTGGGGTGGTAGAGCTTCACTGACGTGCCTGGATTTGAATGTACCTGCGTTCGCGCCCAAGTACAGGTAAATCTATTATCGAGAAAAAAAATTCCCTTCGGTTAAGCATATATGAAAATATATTATTCCAGGTAGAGAACGAATTAGATATTAAAGGACATTGTAGCTCGATATATATATATATATATATATATATATATATATATATATATATATATATATATATATATATATATATATACATCATAAATAAAGGTATAAGCCACGAAGGAAAAATAAACAACGGTGAAACTTCGTTGTTTATTTTTCCTCATGGCTTATAACTTTATTTATGGATTTATCACGTTCCAAACTTTCGTGATTCAGTAATATATATATAGATATATAATATATATATATATATATATATATATATATATATATATATAATATATATAATACAATATATATATAATATATATATATGTATGTATAATAATATATTATCTATATATTATATATATATTATATATATATATATATGTAAGTGTTTACATAATAAAAACTATGGGATAATGTCTTTAGTCCATATATAAAAAGTCGTAAACTAAAACTGGGAAGGAAGGTCAACCAGATGCTTGCAGGAATGTGATCAGGACTAGAGACGCTAAAGATGACGTATACAATAAGTATGTAAGCTAAGATAACATGCCGTCACCTGTAGTCATTCAATTGTTTATAAAACATTAGTCCAAGCTCCCTGCTTGAGACAACTACCCCGACCTATTATTCAAACGGCCTACGTGATCTGTAGCGTGTCTCATTCGATTGTGTGTTCCTAATATTTGGTGGCCAGCGGACCAGAAGAACTCTACAACGTCCTACGAAGAAAAAAACAGAATAATAAATCATGAAGTCAACGACGACGAAAGCAGCAGATTCTTCAAGCAACCTAGTATCATCATTAGTGAGCGACTTCAGAAAACAACAAGATTCGTCAAGCAACTTAGTATCATCGTTAGTGAATAACTTCAAGAAAACAAAACCGACGTGTCCTTTTCCTACGGCAACGGAAGCTTCGTCTCTCATTAGAATCATTCAAGAAAAACATCGTTAGTGAGCGTTTCCGGCACTGCAAGATACAAACCGAACGCGTCTGCAGCATCGGATTTTCAAGGGACTCGAATCATCGAAACAACGCGCACGGGGGAAACTGAAGCCAAACCAGGTCGTCGCTAAATAGAGAAGGAGGACCAAGCCGTGTGTCGTTATCGGAACACCGTGACTTCCCACAAAAGCAAGCTAAGTACAATTTTTTATTCATTGTTAATGCCATGGATAAAAAAGTTTGTACAGCGGACTCTTTTGAATTCCAAAATATCAGCGAATTCATGTGGGTTAAGTCTGGTCTAAATGGCTCTCTCCCCTCCCCTGTATTTGGATGTCGTCTGAATTTACTTTGCCCTTGTGACAAGTATAATTTCACTTGCAGGCTGATTAATGGAACCGGTTACAGTATCCTGCAGTACGAGAGTTTCACATAGCAACTTCAAAAAAAATCGTTCGTCGCAGCGGACGACTACAGTCAAGTAACAACCGCCTACAATGTGAAAGGAATTTCATGGACTTCTTCGACCGACACCGTATCTCGTCGTTAATCTCGTTTTAATGAGGAACGCTCCATCGGCTGTCGGAATTCGACTACAAAAAAAGGGACATACTTCCGACAATTACGACCCGAAGGATATTCAACTCTACTTTGCTGGCGAAGGACTCGTGCTGGGATGATCTATTCATCGCGAACGTAATCGTGTAGCTTAGGATGCAGAGAATAAGTATGAGCGCAAAATAGAACGTTGGACCCGCCCAGGCAAATTTTCCCCTTGTTTTAACCATTGAAAAAGGCCGTTTCAATTGGCTATAGGTGGTTGTCTGGAACTGTGTAATGGACGAAAAGTTGTTCGAACGCTAGTTAAAAGTGAAGTAGTTATAACCTCGGTCAATGTATCCTATATTATACAAAAGTATCATGTATCCATATATATAAATGTCATAAAGAAAAACAGAATGTCGAATATATTTTTGGGGGCGGGGTGGTACGCAATGGGATTAATTATTTATTTGAAATGATCATACATAACAGAAAATCTAAAAGTATCTTTGCGTGGTACGCAACTAGGAATCTATTTAAAGTGCACATATATTAATCATAATTATATGAATCCATATACATATGTATAAACAAATCAGGTAGCCTATAGTCAATCTGTTACCTTATATCTTACCATTATCTGCAGTTATTTATGAGTTAGTATATGAATTAATGAATCAGAATATAACATTTAGCATGAAAATCAACGAATCAATCAGAATAAACATTAATAATGTTATCAATTCATATATGATATTTTTTATCAGTTAAAATATGATTTTTATCATGTTAATCTTCATTCTATGCAATTATCAGAGTACATTAGTATTTTCTGTAGCATAAGTATCTTGATGAGATGAAGTGAAAAACTGTATCATTATATATCCGTGATCACTATTATTTACCAATATCATTGTTTTATATTTTATTACTTGAATCAATTCATGTACACAATGAATTTTTGTTTACTTTACGATATATATATATATATTATATAGAAGATATATATTTATTAATATATATAGATAAATATATATATATATATATATTCACATAGTGTCTGTATCACACTCTATAAGTCAAATGCAAGTCAAGTTTGAGTAATATTCAGTAGCTGGTTTTGGTAGCTGACCGAGCTAATGTAAGTGTTTACATAATAAAAATGATGGAAATGTTAGTCCATATATATAAAGTCTAAAACTAAAGAGGTCAACCAGATTGCTTGCAGGAATGTGATCAGACTAGAGACGCTAAAGATGACGTATACAATAAGTATGTAAGCTAAGATAACATGCCGTCACCTGTAGTCATTCAATTGTTTATAAAAACATTAGTCCAAGCTCCCTGCTTGAGACAATTACCCCGACCTATTATTCAAACGGCCTACGTGATCTGTAGCGTGTCTCATTCGATTGTGTGTTCGTATGAAACTATGTCATCTGATAGTATGTTCATATGTTCGAACTACTGTCTGTTCCTTCATGACTTGTAACAGAGATGGTAGACGGGCAGAACAGAGTTAGCTATCGTCATTAGAAGACCTGTACCTCTTTACCTAAGCTTTATCATGTAGAGGAATAGGATTAGCCATTATCATTGGCAGAAGCGATCAAGCTATCGTTATTAGAAGACTTGTACAATCATACCTGATCTTCATCATGTAAAACTTCAGAAGAATATACTATTTTTATACCTTGTGTTTTCTACAAGAACCTCACCGAACCATGAGTTTAACACATCGTCGTAAAGATAATACCGACTTCGTAAGTGATCTACAAAAACCCCAGACACTCCATTGAAAATGGAAGTGCAATACCAACCGACTTAGCGTATAGATTATCGCTAGTCTAACATTACCTCATAGGGCGCCTTATCATACAAGGCACTAGCCCTAATATATATATGTATATATATATATATATATATATATATATATATATATATATACAGAGAGAGAGGAGAGAGAGAGAGAGAGAGAGAGAGAGAGAGAGAGACCTCATTTGAATAGGATGGTATCTAACGGAGATTTTTATTCCACAAAAGTAACGATCTTTCCAAGGACTTTCTGCCCTCTTCGTCTTTGAAAGCTTTTAACTTATACTGAGTAAAAAAAATCTCCCTTAGATAACAGCTTGATTAGATGAATACCAGTTATTAATTGTATTAATGTACAGAGCAATAGTGCAAGTGATCTATATATATTATATATATATATATATATATATATATATATATATATATATAGATATATATATATATATATATATAATATATATATGATATATATATTATATATATGGTATATGTATATATAAATATATAATATATAATATATATATATATATATAATATATAATAATAATATATATATATATATATATATATATATATATATATATATATATATATATATATATATATATATATATATATATAATATATATATATATACGCATTAAGCAACAAATGTCCTTTAGTATATAATTTGCTCTAACTCAAATTAATATATTTTCATGTACTAAAATTAATATATTTTCATGTACTATGTTATCATTTGAAAATATATTAATTCTGAGGTAGAGCGAATTAGATATTAAAGGGCATTAAATTGTATATGAATCATGTTGATGTGATCAGACTCATATAATATATATATATATATATATATATATATATATATATATATATATATATATATATATATATAGAAGGCACATTCAATTCCCACCCGAGTTATAGTAAAAGTGACCCCAGGCTGCTTTGCATTGGGTCATAATTTAGAGGGATTTCTTGTTCATTAGGCCCGGAAACGGCTTTCAGGCCCTCGCGAGGCACCATTAGTCAGAATGGTCAGGTGAACCTCAGCACAAAAGGGATCTGTACTCATCTCTACGCATTTCTACGGAAGGGGGGGAAGGGGGGGTTTCCCAGGGCTTTTAGATTCGTCGTGCTGGACTTCAGTAGTGATTGGTAGCTGGGAGGGACGAGAAATTTTTTAAATGATAGAGGGAACACACGACGGTGATTTTGACCATTGGCTGAAGGCTACTTCCTGGAGATGTCAGGGACCTCGTTACGTCTCTCTCTCTCTCTCTCTCTCTCTCTCTCTCTCTCTCTCTCTCCCTGCCTCTTGATCAACAAAGGAAAACTGACCACATGTAGGATCTTCCCTGTCTCGTTTCTCCGACGCCCTCGATGGTCCACCCTTTATCCTTCCTTTTGCTCTTTGGAAAGGTTTCTGTCTGGTGTCTTTCTGTCTGTTTTCTGGCTTTGTCTCTTATAGTCTTTCCTGTCTCTTTTCTCGGATGGTTTTTACCTGAACAATTCTCTGTCAGAGGAAAAGGTCGGAAAGCTGCTCTCATGTCGTGGGTTTTGTATCATAAGTGAAAATAGAGCCTCTCTCTCTCTCTCTCTCTCTCTCTCTCTCTCTCTCTCTCTCTCTCTCGATGAAAATTATAATGATGATGATGGTGATGAAGCAGAAAACAAGACGAAAAAGAACCTTGATAGGGAAATATTTTACACCAATCCTTCTGTTTCTTCATCTTCATCTTCAGAGAGAGAGAGAGAGAGAGAGAGAGAGAGAGAGAGATTTCCGATACATCACCCAATACTTCACATTAAAAGATAATTCGAAGATCCCTCATCAAAATTTCATTCCAAAGGCCAGGTCGCAGTAGGAAGTCTGTCTGTCTGTCTGTTTTCGCATTTTGGATATCGGCCTCGGCTTGAAAATACCCATGACGAGAACCAGGTCTTTCCCGACATTTCTTCGAGCTTTATTTTCTTACTTTTTTTTTTATTCTCATTCTTTCGGAGGGCTTATTTGAAAGGTCAAATGGCTTATCATTTTGTCCTAGAAATCAGTAGCATATTTTAATTTCTGCTTTTAACTCTCGGAGGAAATTGGGGATATCTGATAGATTCCCATTTAATTTGAAAAAGAAGTCATCTGTTTGGCCACTTATAAAAGTTAACTGTGAATTATTAAAAAAAGTCATCTCCTAGAATACTTACCATACTTAATTGTTAATTGTTAAAAAGGCGAGATCTATGTGAACACTTCAAACACTTGTCTGTGTTGTTAAAAAGAGGTGAGCTTCTTACTTTCCTTCTTTCAAGTTAATTTCCTCGGAAAAGTTCCTTTCCGTCTCCCTCGCCAAGTCATCATTCGATTCTTCTGTTGTCAATTTTGAAACTCTGCCGGGGACAATGTGGCAATTATTCAAGGGACGAGTAATAAATCTCCTCATCTGTAATGAGTGCAGTTGCTACAGGACCATCGTTAAAGGGGATACAACAGCTTGTCTGAGGTTTCGTGTAACTGCTGGACATGTATCTTTTTATTATTATCATCTTTTTTATTCTGAACCGATTTACTCGTGACGAAGAACACCGAGTAAGCTTATAAGGACGAGGGGTAATCTGCAAAAAAATAAATACATAAATAAATAAATAAATAAAAAGTTATTAGAAAATCCAGTTCCGTGACATTATGGGTATAATTTTACATTCGATTTTTGCAGAAAAAAAGAACAAATTGTAAAAAGCTGACTAAAATATTCAATGCATTATAATATCATTCCCCGGAATACCAATAGTATGGCGACTAAGAAAACCAGCTTCCTCCTGTTTATAAACCAAAAAAATGACATTTACTTCATATGAATTCAAAAAAGGATATGTTCTCTTGATGAATCAAAATTAAATGTACTTCTTCTTGCTTTGGTAAAAGAGTG
>NC_087211.1:2733600-2773600 GCF_015104395.2 Macrobrachium nipponense | reverse complement strand
TCTCGACGCTTCTTTATAGTTATTGTGATCTTCCAAATTCAAAGTTTCATCCATTTTCTGAAGAGTTTCATTTTGTTTGCAACAGCGGCCTTTAGTGTGGGGGTCCACCAAGCAGTTTGTTTTTTCCTCCTACCTCGAACTCTTTTCTTTTGCACTGTATTATTAGCAGCACCCACTACAGCCATTCTAAATTGTCTCCATTTTTCATTTGGGTCATTGCTATCCTGTTGCATTTGTTTAGCTCTACTTATTTCGTTTTGATATCTAACTAAGCACTCCTCTTCTCTCATATTCTCTAAAATAAATCTTTCTCTCACTTGGCTTTTAATTGGTTTGGGTTTTTGTCATCTTTAATTTAATTAAGAGAAGCCTGTGATCTGAATCGAATGACACAGAGGGGATGCTTTTTTACATCTCTGACCATATTTTTGTTATTTGTTATTGCCATATCAATCATTGATTTTTCAGTATATGCTCCTAAAGCCGAGTTCCATCGGTACCACGTCCACTTGTGGCTGTCTCTATGATTATAGAAAGAGTTCATAATGGACATCTGGTTTAGTATGCAAAAATCAATTATGTTTTCTCCTTCTCTATTTCTGTCTCCAATGCTAAATGGTCCTAATATGCTCTCTATGCCTGTCCTGTCTTGCCCAATATGTCCATTCATATCTCCAATTATTAATGTATTCTCTACATATGGGACAGAATCTTTTACTTCTTGTAGATGTCTGTAGAATTCTTCCTTTTCTTCTTGAGGCGGCCCTGCTGTGGTGCATACACCTGAATTATGCTGGCTTGAAATGTTCCTAACTTTAAGGAAATGCTAATAATCCTATCACATTTGAATTCTAGATGACTAATTTTTCCAGCTAGCTCTTCACTCACAATAAAACCTACTCCGTGTCGTCGTGCGGTTCTTCCACCTTTGTAAAATAATTGGTAATTGTTATGCAATAATTTTGTTCCTTCTCCTGGTAAACGGGTTTCACACAGCCCCAAAATGTCTATTTTTTCTTTCCTCCATCATCATGATTACCTCCTCCTCCTTACCTCTCAAGTACTTAGATTAATTGTTCCTAATCTCAAAGATTTATTTCCCCTGTCCATGTCCAATAACATTCCGAGTCAGGATGTGCCCGGGCATCCTTTGATCAATGGGTCTGTCCTGAAGTAAGTCGTGCGGTTCATGAGCAATTTATAGCAGCTCACCGGCTTGCTAGGCCTGTCGTGAGCCCTCAGAGTTGTTAATTTGTACCATCCATAAGCCTATTGCTTCCTAAAAGGTCACAGAGGTTCCAACATAACCCCCAAGCAGTGCTGAGAATAATGCACATAAAATGTAACGCCAAGTAAAAAATGAGAATAGTTTAGCGAAAAAGAAACAAAATAGTTAGTGCAACGCCGAGAGAACAGTAAAGGGAAAAGGCCTGGCTCCCATTTTGTAACGCCAACGGCAGACAGCAGATGATGATGATGACTGACCGGTGGTTCGGGGAAAACGGAGGTCTGAGGTTAGGGAAAAATCCCCCCCCCCCCTCTCTCCTTCCCCTTTCTTTCAAAGGGGAGAGAGAGAGAGAGAGAGAGATATTAACGTTAATGGGAATGAATGTACGTGTATGCATATATACATATATACATACATATAATGAAAGGAGCCCATAAAAACCCCAAAATATAGAAAGAAAGTACTACATTTCAGAGACTGCTGTCTCTGGAATATAGTACTTACTTTTTTTATATTTTGGCGTTTTTATGTGCTCCTTTTATTAGATGCAATTCTGTTGTGACAGAACATTTTTACCTGTCATATACATACGTACATATACATCAGCCAAATATATGCACAAAGAACAAGCGCTATGTATAAAATGCCTTTTTAGAACCACCACTAAATAGTTAGCGAGAACCCAGTACTACAGCACCAGTGAGCATTAGCATTAGCGCAATGAGAATATATTATGCCAGATTATACACACTCAATGAGCTCGGCTCTCTCTCTCTCTCTCTCTCTCTCTCTCTCTCTCTCTCTCTCTCTCCTTTACGAAGCATGTCACTACTCCATTTTTCAAACTCTCTATTTGGTTTTCACTCGCTGAATGTCGGGCTGTGTTGCCATTTGCAGGCTGTTTCCTATATACAGGAGACTTTATTATCTTCTGTATTGATATTCCTTTCTTGTCTTCCTTAATAAATAAAATGTTTATCGTGTTTCATAGTGACATTTCTCTTTTAATTCGAGAGGCAGTCCAGTAACCTTGGCTGTGTCACCTCAATGGTATATTTATTTATTAAATAATTACGGTCAATATTTCTCCTAATTTAATAACTTGTATTAGTTTGTTTGTCGTTTAATCCTGAATTTCTGCAAGGAAATGCTACATTCTTTACTTAACCAAACGTAACAAATTGTTTGTCGTTTTTCCTAATGGTTAAACGGAATCATATATATAGTTTTTTTTTTACTTGCTGACTGACACTCACACATGAGCATGCACAAACACACACACACGTGTATATATATATATATATATATATATATATATATATATAGATATATATATATATATATATATATATATACATATATATATATATATATATAATACTATATATATATATATATATATATATACATTATATATATATATATATATATATATATATATATATATATATGTATATATATATATATATATATATATATATATATATATATATATATATATATATATATATATATATATATATATATATATACACGTGTGTGTGTTTAGTCGAAAATAAATCTAAATTTAATATAATTTTGTTTTGCGACGCTCTCTCTCTCTCTCTCTCTCTCTCTCTCTCTCTCTCTCTCTCTCTCTCTCTCTCTGTTAATTTTTTTCTAATTATTTACGAGGTTTCCCGCTGCTACCGACAATCTTATTCATACTATAATGGGCGTAATGTCTGTCTGTCTGTCTGTCTGTCTGTCTGTCTGTCTGTCTGTCTGTCTGTCTGTCTGTCTGTCTGTCTGTCTGTCTGTCTGTCTGTCATTCAATCACGGCCAAATGGCTGGTCAGATGGGCATGAAACTTGGCAGGGTTATGGCTGGGACCCCTAAGATTGTTTGTAATGGGGTTTCATCCAACCTACCCCCCTCCTTTGTAGGGGGTGGGGGTGAGAAGGGATTCCCTGAAACTGAGCTGTTTCTGGCTGTGAAACGAGGCTGGTTATTCCCGTACACTTAGTTACTTTATAATTTTTTATACATAATTTCTGTACAACTTCCCCGGAGAAAGTCGCGAATATTTCAGCTCGGACACAATAGAAGATAAAAATTATCATCAATATCCGCAAGATTTTTTGAATAACTTAAATCCATCGGGACTGCCAGTGCACAAAATAACGTTGAAGAAGTACAGCCCGGTAATGTTGCTTCGGAATTTCGATCCTGCCAATGAACATTGCAACGGAACGAGGTACACCGTTATGGAGTTAAACTCCCACGTCATCGAAGCAGTGATAGCAACGGGCCCTCACACCGGCAAACGTCTGTTATTCCCCGGATTCCTCTGATGCCTTCGGACAACCAGTTTCCATTCCAGTTACGGCGCAGGCAGTTTCCCATCAACCTGGCCTTCTCATTCACTCTAAACAAGTCGAAGGGCCAGACTTTGGATTGTGTTGGTGTGTTTCTGCCGTCACCCATGTTCACGCATGGCCAACTGTATGTGGCGATGAGCAGAGCAACTGACTCTGCCAACTTGAAATTAAGTTGTGGACAAACTGATAATATTGTGTACAAAGAGGTTCTGTAGTAGGTATGTATAAAAAATCGCCCTTATTTTAATATTGCTGAACAAATAGTACATATAAATTTTTCACTTCTGCACCCGTATTTTATCACCCATCGTAGATGGGTCAGTTTGCTAGTATAGAATAATTTTATGATTTTGTCAACATATCCACTCTCTCTCTTTCCCTCTCTCTCAATTTATGTCCTAATTTATTACAAAATTTCCTAAGACTACCGTCACTGCATCGATAATGAAATGATAAATAAATACCATTTAAAAATAATTACACTTTGATGATCCCTTATAGTCTTCGGAAAAATAAAAGTGAAAAAGTTTTTTTTTATTCATTTTTTGAAGGAGTCAGAGGGATAAATCCTACACCGTGATTCCTCCCTCGAGTCCCATTCAATTTCAGCAGGAAATATCACGAAGGTATTGGCAATTCGACTCAAGCTAAAAAAAAATCATCTATTTCGATACAAGTTAATTAGAGCGACGAGTCCCTGATTCGCCTCCGTCTTTATAACGCTTCAGAAATCGCTGTTCCCCTCCCCCAACCCTCGCCCCCCCACCTGTGTAGGATAACGAGCCAACTCATTACAATGATCCGGTAATTGGTTTCAATCGTCCACTAGAATTTCAAGTTTTTTTTTTTTTCGAAATTGCGAATGTTACGAAATCGTTGTTGTTTTCCTACGGGTTGGGTCTCTGCTTTCTCCAGCCCCTAATATATATATATATATATATATATATATATATATATATATATATATATATATATATATATATATATATATATATATATATATATATATTATTTCTCTATTTTCCCGCATTTACTGGACACGCATTTCACTGCAAGCCTATATCCCGGTGAGGTATAATGAGGAAACTCACCTTCCCTGATTTGATTCGACCCCAAAGCGATTATAATCTGACAAATTTACTGACTAACACGGAAATGAGTCCATATCATCTCAGGCTACAGTTGCGTAAACCCCACTACACCATTGTACGTAGACGGCTATAAAATTTTCTGTTATATTTAGTATACCAAAATCGATTCTTATTCGAAAACAGATTTATAGGTCTAGAACTGCTTGTTTTTAAAAATATAAAGATAAAAGAAGAGAAAGTACACACGATTAGCTGCAGGTAAAGTAAGCTATATTTCCTTGAAGTGAATTTGATATCATAAAGTTCCCACTAACGACAGGAGTCTTCTTAACTCAGAATTTGGAAGACCTCGGAGTCTTCTTAACTCAGAATTTGGAAGACCGTCGCCATGACAACGGCTTCGACTCGTCGGAAATTTCAAACATTTACCTCATAAATTTCAATAACAGAAATTTCAGCTGCGACTGTGGAGTGCCTGACAAGAAAGACATGTAATACTCATATACCGATTATTATTATTATTATTATTATTATTATTATTATTATTATTATTATTATTATTATTATTATTATTATTATTATTTAGAAGATACACCCTATTCTAATGGAACAAGCCTACAAGGGCCACTGGCTTAAAATTAAAGCTTCCAAAGAATATGGGGTTCATAAGAAAGAAATAACAGAAGGTAAACGGAAGTACAGAAATAAGAGATCAGCTGTTGGAAAAGGCAAAAGCTATAAAAAAAATATATCCAAGTAAGTAAATAAACAAAGAGATAAGTGAAAATATAAATAATCTATTAGAACCCAAGGTGAAGTGTTCTACGGTGGTAATGCATTGCATCTCCGCTTGAACTCTGATAGAAGATAGTAAGAGGATTTGGTGTCCTCGAACAAGGAATGGATCGCAAAAGAAGGATAATATAGGGGGGGGGGGGAGGATGGGGGTCTGAAAGATAATGCACAATTTCGTCCATATTGGCTGCATATCACCATGATTGGCTGGTGTAGGAATGACCTAATAATATCACTAAGCATATATCCTTCACAAACACTTAAGAGACCCACATATATGTATATATATATATTATATATATATATATATATATATATATATATACATACACACACACACACAACAGAGACTTCACTATTGAACAGTTCAGTGACTTATTGAGTGAACCGGCTTGTATTATTCACGATCAAGCACGAGATCTTGTTCCAGTCTCTGGAAGACGTCGTTCCAGTCTCTGAAAGGCGTCGTTCCAGTCTCTGAAAGGCACTGTTCCAGTTATCTGGAAGGTGCTGTTCCAGTCCCTGGAAGGCGCTGTTCCAGTCTCTAGAAGGCGTTATTCCAGTCTCTGTAAGGCGCCTTTTTTTGTATGGTGTTTTTACGTTGCATGGAACCTGTGGTTATTCAGCAACGGGACCAACGGCTTTACGTGACTTCCGAACCACGTCGAGAGTGAACTTCTATCACCAGAAATACACATCTCTCACTCCTCAATGGAATGACCCAGAATCGAACCCGCGAACACCTAGGTAGGAAGCAAACACCATACCAACCATGCCACTGAGGCGCTCGTTCCAGTCTCTGGAAGGCGTCGTTCCAGTCTCTGAAAGGCATCGTTACAGTCTCTGGAAGGCGTCGTTCCAGTCTCTGGGAGGCGTCTTTCCAGTCTTTGGAAGGCGTCGTTCCAGTCTTTGGAGGGAGTTGTTCCAGTCTCTGGAAGGCGTCGTTCCAATCTCTGGAAGACGCAAAACAAACTGAGTGCCTGCTTAGCATAATGGTACTGTGGCCTCCCCGCATAAATGGGCGTTCATTATTCATTGCTCGCTCCTTCCATTCCGCGGTTAAGGATTAAAACGCGAAGCTTAAATTTCTGCCTTTTGTTCAGTTTTACAATGAAACCAAATGATATTAGTGTGTAGATGAATCATCAGAAATAATCTTAGGTATGTTATGTAATATAGCCAGTTGTGAGTGTCATTTATCTCTAGAATTTTACTGACATATTTTAAATTTTTACAATTAATATTTCATATTTTACACTCATATTTACGAATGTTATATTTTATATAAATAATTATAAGAACTATTTTAAAATTATAACCATAGCTTCAAAGTGGTTCTTAATTATAGAATTTCGTTGACAAATTTCATATTTTTACTTTTATTTCATATTTTTTATTTGTATCTATGCATATTATATTTCATATTTATTTATATTCATAAAATTTCTATTTCAAATTCACACTCATAGATTTTAGGTTGTACTTATTTCTAAAATTCAATTAACAAATTTTATATTTCAACAATTAAATTTCCTATCTTTTATTTATATCGATTAACATAATACTTTATATGCATATTTATTAAGTTCCTATTTTACATTCATATTTATATCATTATTACAGTTTTGAATTCAGATTATTCACAAAAACTTTCAATCAAAACAAATTTCATTTTTTCGACCATTTTTGTAATCTTTCTATAATTTAATCTAAAGTAAATGGAAAACACTGCAGTTATAGGAACGCGGCTAAAACACCTTTCCAGATTTCGAAAAACCATTAATTTTCCTTCAGAAGCTGAAACTACTCCGGAGGCAGCTGCGTAGAGATCCGTGAGGAGGCTTCATGAAGTCGACAGCAACTCGACGCCTTTCTCTCTCGTTAAGGGAGTTTTAAATCCTCTTCGACGTAAATTATTCTGACTGTGAGGACGAATGGGCAAACTTTTCATATGAAGGCTGAATATCATCGCTCGATCTTCTTTTTCTATCGCTCCGATGAAAAATAAACGGTCTAGTTTAGCGTTGTGTACGACCTGTCTATATTCAGAAATCTTGTAAAGAAAGAAAAACCGGGGCTGGTGCAATACTGTAAACATCTCGGGAATTTGCCACCGGGCAACGCAATTTTAGTCGTATTTATACAACAGTGTATTTAACAGCAAGCGATAATTTGGTTTAGAAATCGTCGGAAGCCATATAAATGCTTGACCAAGCACAAACTTCGCCTCTCACAAGGTACCACGAATTCAGAAAGCAACGAGCATTCCAGAAGGTTTTTATCCCAAGAATCGAAAATAAAAAATTGTCAACACTGAAAGGGAAAAAGACATTCTAACTGGGACAGCTCAGATAATTTTTTTTTTCTTTTTCTTTTTACTTTTGTCTCCTCTGTCCGAGTCTTCTTTGGGCTGCTGTAGCAAGTTAGTTTTAAAGCTCAAATTCTGTACCTCAGATTTCTAGTTGTGTTCTGTAGTAATTTATTTTTAAAACTCTAACGCTTTGCTTTAGATTTCCAAAAGCATTTTCAGAGAGGCATAGATGAAAGGGCAAGCATAATTTCCTTCAGAACAGAAAAGAAAGTCAATTTCTGAAGAAAGTTTAGATACGCTGCTTAAGAAACTCGGTGTTAGAGTGAGTGCGTATGTGTGTGTTGTTACTGATTAAGTGTCACACTTCCTTGCGTACTTAATAACCATTATATATTCAACTTTCTTCTCTCTACCCTTTCCCTTGCTCAAATATGACCCTTTTTCCCTAAATAGCCACGAAATCAAAATATCACGACCATTCAAAACATACACGCAAGTCGCGTTCCATTGTACAGACATTCTTATTGCCCTCCTCACATCGTCAAGACCCTCTTCACAGAGGATTCTCGGTCATATTAGTAATAATGTATAGTTTTTTGTATTCAAATTTATTTTTATTTATAATACATTCAGTGTTTCTTCAGGATACTCTCACAATCGCGGGGAGTTGTGCTATGCTCCGCCAGGATCTCGCATTTCCATTTTTTTTTTTTTCGATCATCTATTTGAATTTAGATTTTTTTTTTATTATTTATTATATATATATGTATGTATATGTGTATAGGTGTATATATATTTATACATATATACATTATCTACAGTATATATATATATATTATATATATGATATATATATATATATATATATATATATATATATATATATATCTATATATATATTATATATATATTTATTTATTCAATAGACTTTTAGATTGTTGATTAAGACAACAGACTGGAGAGGTAACGAAAACAAAATGGGTTCTTCCCAAATGGATAAATTGGTCCCACAATCTCATTGAGAACGAAACCTAAAAAAAAGAAAGAAAAAAAAGGACTAATGCAAAGCACTGCAAATTCGACGGCCACTATATCAGCTTAAGTCCAACTGCTCAGACACAGGGACAAGACAATTAAAGGATTATACAGGGCGACAGTTGACCACAATCATATCTATGGTAAACAAAAACTTATTACAGATACAAGGGTCTAAATGAAACTGGCCACGGCTAATATTAAAATTACAATGGGAAGTAAGTTGTATTATGGCAGATTCTAAAAAATTTCGTGATAATACATCTTATGATCTTACGATTACTGAACTACCAATCCAATTTATCGGGTTGTTGTTTTCACTTAAATGAATGAATATTGCATTAGATGTTTGCCCAGTTTTGACAGAATTTTTATGCTGTTCTAACCTTACTTCTAAGCCCTTGCTCGACTGTCCGAGATAAAAAGAGGGGCAATTCATACATGGAATTTTAAATATTATGTTGTTGCTTTCCCTGGGGCCATTTTTTATTAACCCTTAAACGCCGGAGCGGTAAATAAAAAAATGACTCCCGTGTGCCGGAGGGGTTTGAGAGTGAGCGCGGAAGCGGAAAAATATTTTTTTTCAAAAAAATCACAGCGCGCTCAGTTTCAAGATTAAGAGTTCATTTTTGGCTCCTTTTTTTGTCATTGCTTGAAGTTTAGTATGCAACGATCAGCAATGAAAAAAATTATCATTATCATATATAAATAATGCGATATATGATAGCGCAAAAACGAAATTTCATATATAATTGTATTCAAATCGCGCTGTGCGCCAAACGGTTAGAGGTAACAAGTTACTTTTTCTTCGTTGTAATTTGCACTAAATTGCGATCATTTTAGTATATAACACATTGTAAAACGATAAAAGCAACACAGAGAAAATATTATCACAAAAGGATGCATGAATTTGTAGCACGCGGACGTAAAAAAATATTTTATTTTTAAATTCACCATAAATCAAAATATTGTTATAGAGACTTGCAATTTGTTTCAAAATGAAGGAAAATGATGGACTATTACGATACTGTAAGAGTTTTAGCTTACAAATGCAGTTTTCGACCATTTCGAACGAGTTAAATTTGACCGAATGTCGAATTTTTGTTTAAATATTTTTTGTATATGCAAATATAAAAAAAATGAGAAATGCTACAACCTTCCAATAATTTTTTTTTATATTGTGCATGGTTTTGCGCACATTTTCATATATAAAACTCTAAAAAAAGCGTAATATGAAAAGGCACAAATATTAGGAGAATGTGACCTACGCGTTTCGGAGATTCGCTGCCGAGAATCGGCGCGCGGACGGAATAAAAATATTTTTTTCAAATATTCACCATAAATCGAGATATTGTTCTAGAGACGTGCAATATGTTTTAAAGTGAAGATCAATGATTGAATATTACTAGACTGTAAGATTTTTATGTTACAAATGCGTTTTTTGACCATTTCGGTTGATTCAAAGTTGACCGATCGTAGTTTTTTTCCTATTTATCATACTTTATATGCAAATATTTCAAAAATGGGAAATGCTACAACCTTCCAATATTTTCTGTTATATTGTGCATGTTTTTGCGCACATTTCCATATATAAACCTCTAAAGAAAGCGTAATATGAAAAGGCACAAATATTAGGAGAATGTGACCTACGCGTTTCAGAGATTTTCGGCCGAGAATCGTAGCGCGGAGGGAAAAAATATATTTTTTTCAAAAATTCACCATAAATCGAGATATTGTTCTAGAGACTTGCAATTTGTTTTAAAATGAAGGTAAATGATTGGATATTACTAGACTGTAAGACTTTTATGTTACAAATGCGTTTTTTGACCTTTTCGGTTGAGTCAAAGTTGACCAATCGTAGTTTTTTTCGTACTTATCGTACTTTATATGCAAATATTTCAAAAATGAGAAATGCTACAACCTTCCAATATTTTTTGTTATATTGTGCATATTTTAGCGCACATTTCCATATATAAACCTCTAAAAATAGCGTAATATGAAAAGGCACAAATATTAGGAGAATGTGACCTACGCGTTTCGGAGATTTTCGGCCGAGAATCGGCGCGCGGAGGGGAAAAAAATATTTTTTTCAAAAATTCACCATAAATCGAGATATTGTTCTAAAGACTTGCAATATGCTTTAAAGTGAAGATAAATGATTGAATATTAATAGATTGTAAGATTTGTATGTTACAAATGCGTTTTTTGACCATTTCGGTTGAGTCAAAGTTGACCAATCGTAGTTTTTTTCGTACTTATCGTACTTTATATGCAAATATTTCAAAAATGAAAAATGCTACAACCTTCCAATATTTTTTGTTATATTGTGCATGTTTTTGCGCACATTTCCATATATAAAACTATAAAATAAGCGTAATACGAAAAGGTACAAATATTAGGAGAATGTGACCTACGCATTTCGGAGATTCGCTGCCAAGAATCGGCGCGCGGAGGGAATAAAAATATTTTTTTCAAATATTCACCATAAATCGAGATATTGTTCTAGAGACTTGCAATTTGCTTTAAAGTGAAGGTAAATGATTGAATATTACTAGACTGTAAGTAATTTGCTTACCCCAAAAAAAACAATATTTATAAAAAAAAAATATATATATATATATATATATATATATATATATATATATATATATATATATATATATATATATATATATATATATATATATATATATATATATATATATATATATATATATATATATATATATATATATATATATATATAATATATATATATATATTTATATATATATATATATATATATATATATATATATATATATATATATATATATATATATGTATGTATATATATATATATATATATATAATTTTTTTTTTATACGTAAAATATATATATTACATTCTTCGATTCTGGTACCAATACATAAATAAAAGGAATGCAGGTGACACTTCTTTTTCGCATACAATGAAATGTCATTATTATTTTATCATGCACAGATTCGGATATAATAAATTGTAAATATATAAAAAATAAATATAAAATAAATGCAGAATACTCACTCGTAATCCTGACTCTTCGTTCTTTATTGTTTCTCCCTCCTCCATTGAAGTCTTGCCTTTTTTTCCACTCGACATGACGAGGTACAGGTGGAGGAGGGAGACGCGCGCCCTTACTGCTGATGGACCCCGGCAGCCCCGTGCGCCTTCCGCTGTCGGTTTAGGGGGCGCGCTCCAATACATGACCTTAGTGTGGTACTTTCGGTCACATTCACCCTATTCCTGCAAAGAGGCAAAGCTTTGCAGAGACGCGACAGAAGAAAACCGGGTGGGCCTCTCCTTCTTGCCATTCATTATTGGCACACCTTGGCACCGTTTTTCTGCCTTCGCCCTTGTACGGGAAGGCCTCCACGTGAATGTGATCCCTGGCTGCAGCCGACACGCAGGGTCCACTACCCGACGAGAAGCGGTGATGGCGGGGCCGGCAGCAAGAGGGGCGTCGTCAGCAGGGGCGGCGGCAGCAGGGGCGGCAGCAGCAGGGGCGTCGTCAGCAGGGGCGTCGTCAGCAGGGGCGTCGTCAGCAGGGGCGGCGGCAGCAGGGGCGTCGTCAGCAGGGGCGTCGTCAGCAGGGGCGGCGGCAGCAGGGGCGGCGGCAGGTCGAGCGAAGTTGGCCCTCCTATCTGCCCTTTCCTATAGGGGCAGATCTGCAGCTCGGGGCAGGGGGTCAGTTATGGAAGGCCACTCATCGGGATCGAAGTTGATGAGGGCATTCCCGGCTACCTCTAGGAACTGTATGTGGGTCAACTCGGAAGATTGTCACCGCGGTACCCACAGTACAGTATGTAGGCATGTTTGGAGGGCCAACTGAAGGATGTATTTGAGGAGCTTCTGTGTCCACCTTCTGTTCTCCTGGCGAAGGGATAGTACTGGATGAGCTGATCAAAGAGATCAACTCCTCCCATGTGCCTGTTGTAGTGCCCAATGACGGTAGGCCGCTTGGTACGAAACTCCTCAAACACAACTCGGCCCTGTCGACGTGTCTTCTTCCAGCTGTACGATCTCTTCTTGGATGGGTTCATGACTCGTCGTAATCATGGGGACGAGTCGGACACCCTTCCAACAGATGACGAAGACAGCGCCCTTCCGCCGCCACTCTGTCTCTCCTCTTGCCAGGTGTTGCGGATGACTAGCGAACCTCTTGAGGACATTCAGGGCACCAGCACCAACCGAAGGGTACCACTGACGTGAACACCTGCTTCATACAGTTCCTGGGCCAGGGATACCGAGTTATAATAATTATCCATAAACAGGTGATATCCCTGGTTACGGAAACGTCCCACAAGATTGAATACAGTGTCACTCAGCGTGGAGAAGACCCCGGAATACACTGAAAAGTCCACAACGTATCCAGTGTTGGCCTCGGTAATAAGAAAGAATTTCAAACCATATTTTCTTTGGCTTCTTGGGGTTATACACTTTTATACTAAGACGTCCTTTGTAAGGCATCATCCCCTCATCCAAAGACAGGTTCTTTCCAGGAATCACGAGATTACTACACCGCTCACGGATATAATCCAACACTGTGCGCACTAAAATGAGGCGATCACTGTTATTCCGGGGTATGGCCCTTCGGTTGAAGGCGTTGAAGTACCTATCCAACGCCAGGAAATTATCACGGGACATAACGCCAGGCACATTCGGCATACATAAAAAATAATTTCTCCTCCAATATTGCCTGACGTCGACAGCAGGTGTCATACCAAAATAAATGTGGAGCCCCAAAAAATGCGCCATGTCAATGAGGTTGCAACCCCGCCAGTAATACGACAAGGTCGTCCTCAGCTCATACCGGCAGTACCGAGCATAGTCCACCATCTCGTGTACCAGGTATTCCAGCAATTTCCGCATCAGGAAAAGCTGGATGAACCCCAAAACAGTCAGGGGTACTGGTACGGTGATCCCAGGGGTTGCCGTGAAGGGGTGCAAATTAGGAGGGGTGGGGTCCTCCGTCCACCCCTCGTCACTCTCCGACGACCGACCTTCACCTTGGCTGGCGCAACGAGCCGACCTTCTACGTGCCCGTGCGGGTGCAGGCACGATATTGCACTCTACCCACCCCCGTTGGCCCATCACCCTCACTTAGGCCTTCACTTTCTGTATCGTCCTCTGCGATAAAACTTGACCCCGTATCCCCACCCTCCCCCTCCTCAGATTCCCCCTCGTAAGCACTGAACCCACTGAATTCGAGCTCACTTTCGGGATGTGAGCCTCGAACAGACATTGAGGGCATATATTCATCCTCACTTTCATCGGGACTGATGTCCTCATCACTCGATGACCATCCGCCATCAAAATGAGGACTTGCAACATGTTCCTGATCAAGCTCCGATAGATATTCATCTATGTCCCTTGGTTGGAGGCCTCCCAAATGCTTACGAATGCCCCTAAGGACGCCCACATGCTTCCTAGGGTAACCAAAGGCATACCGTGTGGTTCCTAAAACACTTTCAGCCACACGTGGCCGCACAGAACGGCCTTGAGGTGCGGGTTCATGCTGGGTGCTTGGCCCCTCGCCAGCATCCAGGTCCAAAACTCGCCTTACACGATCCCTTCCGACGGGTAAAACGCGCCTTTCGCGGTTCACATGTCGTTGAGACATATCTAGGAATGTCCTGTAGCAACACAAATGCTCTAAGTCTCGCACAAGTCCAGAAAAACACGCTTCTGACGAAAGATCGCTCTCGGATGATGCGCTACTGATGCTGGCTGGAGCGAGAAGAAGGCATTTCGCGCATGCACACTTGGTTCACGCTTCAAAACAAAACAAGGCCTTGATCCGTGAACTCCCAGCATCCCCCAAGGCGCGTGATTCAAAAGTTTTAGGCTGGTAGGCCTATAAGTATTTTTCCGCGAATTTTAAAAAAAACTTTTGTATGTCGACGTAAAATACGTCCAGTCGGCACCCGAGAGACAATTTATCTCGACGTAAAATACTTCCAGTCGGCGTTTAAGGGTTAAAGGAATGTTAATAAAAAATGGCCCCAGGGAAAGCAACAACATAATATTTAAAATTCCATGTATGGACTGCCCCTCTTTTATCTTGGACAGTCGAGCAAGGGCTTAGAAGTAAGGTTAGAACAGCATAAATATTCTGTCAAAACTGGGCAAAACATCTAATGCAATATTCATTCATTTAAGTGAAAACAACAACCCGATAAATTGGATTGGTAGGTCAGTAATCGTATGATCAAAAGATGTCTTATCACGAAATCATTTAGAAACTGCCATAATACAACTTACTTCCCATTGTAATTTTAATATTAACCGTGGCCAGTTTCATTTAGACCCTTATATCTGTAATAGGTTTTTGTTTACCAAAGATCTGATTGTGGTCAACTGTCGCCCTGTATAATCCTTTAATTGTCTTTTCCCTGTGTCTGAGCAGTTGGACATAATCTTTCTGTTCTTAAATTGTACCCATGTTTAAGCTTGTTTGGAAAGGTTACTCATTCTCCAGGTGTGTCGGATTCTAGGTGCTAATCTCCTTATAATCCCTACCTGTCAGTTGTACACCTTTCCTGTACCCTTAATTTCTCATGTAAGTCAGTTTGTCTGCTGAGTAAAGGACGTTCAGTCGTAAGATCTTACAGAAACACCGTTGTTTATTTTTTCCTTCGTGGCTTATCCTTTTACTATATATATATATATATATATATATATATATATATATATATATATATATATATATATATATATATTATATATCAAGAACGATCTTGATATGTGGAAAACTAACCATCATTTCCAAGATGCATGGAGAGAGAGAGAGAGAGAGAGAGAGAGAGAGAGAAACTTCACCTCTCAACCAAATTTACTATTCTCTTGACTTACACGCACGCACGCGCACACACACACACACACACACAAACTTGTCTCTAGTTACTGAAAACATAAAACACCAGAGATATTAGGGATATAATTATGGTCATGAGCATAGCTAGAAGCCTCTCAGAGAAGCACAACTAACGGATGTTTTGTCTTCCAGACATCTGCTCTGTTTTTGTGACCTTAAAGTCTAATGGACTTTAATGTTCTTGATGTGCTTCTTCTGTAGTACTGAACATTAGCTCTACTCTGCCGTGTAGAAGGAAGACGTTGGTGCTTTTCTGCCAAGGATTTATTCCCTATTGGATGTGAAAGTCAGAAATTTATCTTTATTGGTACACCACTTACGTAAGAACCAGCTGTGACATATACATACTATTCTATTCACCGCTTCTCTGATGCAGGCGGGTAGATCTAAGAAAAAAGGCTTTACTTCTGTTATCTTTGGTAAGACGATAAAAACTCAAGATATACCAGTAAGGAATTAGACAAAATATGCTGTCATGTAATGATAACTCATTAAGAGCATTTAACTATAAAACTGAAGTGGAAGCATACGAACTGGAGGGGAAAATCCAAATCAACTTAATAAAGCAAAAGTTTCAATATTATTACTCAGGAGCTGAACCCTATTCAAATGGAACGACCCCTCCAAAGAGGCCACTAACTTGAAATTCCAGCTTCCCAAAGAATACTCGTGAGGTGTTCACTTGAAAGAATAAACAGAAGGCATTGAGAAATAAAGAAAAAAAGAGATCAGTTGTTAGAAAGACAAAAAAATAAATTAACATATAAATGAATAAATACATTAAATATAAATAATTTATTAAAATACAAGAGAACTGTCATAGAGTATTACTACCTTGCATCTTGGCTTCAGATAACATCCAAGAACACAAGATACGAAGACATGAAGAGCATGGAATGGCCTGTTCCAGCATCAGGTCACTGAAACACCCACTTCGGCTACATACCATCACCATCTCGAGGCAGTGTGCTCTTTAAACAGCACAATACCCTAGTCCCTGCCCCTGGCCCATGCCCCTAGCCTCTGCCCCTAGACCCTGCCATTTGTGCTTGATGGCATGGGATCTTCCCGATAGTTGATGGGGGAAATGGGGGTCGTTAGGTGTTCCCATAAATGGCTGGGCCACTGTGGTCCTGATGTCTGAATCTGGATCTGGAGACTCAAAAGGTTGCTTCGTTTTTCAGAAGAAGAATACTTGGCTTCGTGCGTGAGTATTTATGTATGTATGTTTGTGTATGTATATGTACATGTGGGTGTATGGAAATTTAATTGCGCGTGGATGCATGTATTTGCATAATCATTATCAACATCTAAATTGTGCAAACATGAAAGATTAAAAGCGTGTTTATTGTGACGGCTGATTGAGAGATCAACACAAACAATTATTAAAGTCGAAATATCGCGACATAAAAATAATCCGACGCTAGTGGCACCATCGACCTCCATCAGAGGCAGCGAGTAGGTCATGTTTGCTCACCCCAGCAGAGTAATCTTCTTAATTGTTGTTAATGTCTGCTAATCCGGATAATGGCCGCGTTCTAATAAGATCAGTTCTCTCCTGATGATAATCATATTCACTCTCCTTTGATGGTGAGACTGTCCGTCATCTCATCGATTTCGTTTTTGAAGTCTGCTTATCGAATTAAAGCTTTATTATTATTATTATTATTATTATTATTATTATTATTATTATTATTATTATTATTATTATTATTATTATTATTATTATTATTATTAATTATTATTCAGAAGATGAATATATGTCTACGAAAAGTCTGCATCAATGTACAAAAAAAGAGGCGACACCTGAAATAAAATGTTGGTGTGCTCAGGAAGAAATCTTTAACAGAAGCCTTAGTGCTTGAAGCTGATATTAGTGAGTAGTAGGAGTTCCAAAATAGAAGAGAAAGTGATAAAAAAAATATTCCTAGACAGAGGAGACTTACGTAAAAAAAACATAGTATGGTATAATTAATGATGGCATCTAATCGTAAATACAATGGCCGCAATTTCTTAAAAACCCCTCTCTCTCTCTCTCTCTCTCTCTCTCTCTTCTCTCTCTCTCTCAATCTACTTACCAAAATGAATTGAAATATGTGTGAATCCCCATCCATATTACAGAAATAGATAGATGAGCTTATGTCCAGCCATCTCCGACGCACCACTGAATGACCTCATTTCAAAGTCAGCTCCAATATTCAATTTATTATTTCAACGGGGAGACCGGAATCGAATGATTCTAAACGATCCACGCATCATTCTCGCCTTATCCAGAGGTTCGAAATGACGGCTGCTGCATTTCCCAATTCGCTGAATGAATCTCGATGTGACGTGAATTGTGTCATTAAAGATCCTGTCCCATTTATCTCCCGGGAATTAATTTTCCCTCATGAGACGGCAATTCAATCTTTGTCTTGAATATATTTCATTGTTTTAAGGAACATTGTGCATTTGCATAAAAGTTTAATGAGAATATATATATTTTTACATACTTTAGCTGCGTTTTCAACTATAGAAAAGAAACTAAACTGTCGAATAGTGTAAAAGACAATGAACTGTAGACGAGAAAAATGACTTTTTATGATAATAAAACGAAACCCATGTATAAGCCATAAAAATCTCTTAAAACAGCCTCGCGGTAACAATGTCTTGAAGACACGCCCACTTTCTCTTCCAGCTACGATGCTGGTAATACATCCCACAGTTTGGGACTCCATTACATTCTGTTCTGCTCTTGGCAAATAACCTAATCATGCTGTGAATTTCAGCCATTCTGAACCAGTCCTCTCGATGATGTGTGAGACGGTGGGAAGAGGATCTTATTTCTTTCGTTGTTTCGTCTTGTGAGACTTTGCATTTCTAGTATGTACCTACATATGTTGGTATACTATAAGTATATGTGTAAGTATATATACTCGTTTGTTTGTATGGTGTTTTTGCGTTGCAAGGAACCAGTGGTTATTCAGCAACGGGACAAACGGCCTTGCGTGACTTCCGAACCACGTCGAGAGTGAACTTCTATCACCAGAAATACACATCTCTCACTCCTCAATGGCGACCACGACACTGAGGCGCTTGTATGTATATATATATATATATATATATATGTATGTATGAGATCATTATCGTAAAGTCGAACGCCGCATAAAATTTCTGCTGAATAGTTCACTACAGCGTTCCAGTGAGACACTCCACAACAAAATTACTTTCATTTCCTTGAGGCGAAAAACACGTTCCCTTAGTGGTGCGTTTTGTTCAAATTGCTTCCCTGTTTTTTTTTTTTTTTCATAGTTTTATTTAGCGAAAATTGATAACGACGAACAAGAGGTTATATTCCGCTTTCATCACCTTTTCCCTTTCCCCATCCAACATTCTGGTCAAACGTTTTCAAAATTCACTAACATCGTGCGCTTGGAAATTCAGTCGCCAAACATGAAATTCTGGTCTCCAGCGATTGCCATCCGTAAACAACGTTACTGGAGCTGCTCTCAAACACGTACGAAGTAGGACCATTTTTTCACGCTAATGAATTTGAAATGCAAAATCATTTGTCATCCTTTTTTTTTTTTCAGATGTGAAATCACGAACTGATTTTGGTCTTTAATCTTTAAGTTTTTGTTTTTCGGGGGGGGGGGGGGGGTGGGGGGGGGGGGGGGGGGGGGGATTGTTACGACTTCAAAGTTACAGTGTCTGATGCTTCTCATTTGTTATAAACACCTTCTCTAAATATTATAACATGTATATATATATATATATATATATATATTATATATATATTATATATATATATATATATATATAATAACACAGTATACGTATATGTATTGTATGTATGTACAGATGATTTTAAAAAAAGGACACATATTCTTTGAACAGGTAATTTCAAGTCAATCGCCCCTGCAAGCTTATTTTCCATTTGAAGATGAAGTTTAATCTTCTGAATAATATAATAATAATAATAATAATAATAAAATAATAATAATACTGTTAAAAGGATGGCAGAATTAAGCGAGTTGATTTTATATATTGTTTTTTCTATTTTTCCTTACAATTCGCTTCTCAGGCTCAGCGATGTTTCTGTGAGTAACTGGCCAATATTCATATTGGGAATTTTCAAAAAATTGTAAATGCTGAAGGAATCTTTTATTAGACAGGATATCAGGTCCAGGTCAAGCAGGGGTCGTCGTCAGTGCCGGTATTATTCCGTAAGCGTAGTTCAGTTCGGGCCAGGGTCGTCTTTGGATTAAGGGCTGGTGTTGGTGCTGGTATAGCTGGTATTACGTGACGTTTCGACCTTCTCGTAGGTCATCTTCGGACGAGTCGATTGAAGAGACTGTAGCAAGAAAGTTTGCGAACGGTATTTATAGCGGCACGGACCTAGAGTTGCATTCTCATTAGTCGGGCCGGTCTTGGGCGAAGCCGTGGATCTCGCCTCGAAGGTCTCGGGATTCTCTTGTGCGAGCGCCACAGTGGTGTGCCCTGGGGATGAACGTCAGGAATTCCGTCTGTAGCAGGAATCGTATCATCTGTGGGGGCTCCTGATTATCTGGCATCGTCGGGGGGTCGCTCGCTGCTCTCCGGGCGGCGGTGGGAAGGAGAAACGCTTTTTCTTTCTTGAGTTATATTCAAGTTTGGTTTCTCCTTACCTATATGAAGGGCTTCTAGGAGGCGCAGACGTCGGGGATCTGTTGTCTGATCTATTATTATGATATTAGGGATATATCATTTCTTTTATCCGTTTGTTATGAGCAGTCCTGGCGTGGGTTGAATACGGCTCCTTCTTGGCGTGACAGGAGATTCGCTTGGAGAAACGCATGAGGTCATACCGACGTATTTGCCGAGGCATCCGTCGGACGGGGCATGTGTAACGGTAGACCACACTCGTCTTCTTCAAGGGATACTGCAGGGGCGCCGAAGGGTTGTTTCTCATCACCAGGCTGCTCGTCTTCTTCGTTTTATAATATATAATTTTTTTAATATTTCTGTCTGGGTCGGCGGGGCTGACGTTTTCCTCGATGATCTTTTTGAGGGCTTGTTTCGTCCTCCTTGTACCTCCGGTGGAAGTGCCCCTTGTAGAAAAAGCTTGATAGGCTCTGCAACGTCGGGGCGGGGTTCCTGGTGGTACCAGGCATCCATACTTTTCCTTATTGACTCATCAACAGCACGATTGGTGTGTCCGTTGTCGACGAGGACCTGGGCGGCGCGCTCCAACTCACTGTGTGTGTCATTCCAGGAGGAGCAGTGTAGAGGGCCCTCCTGACGAAGGCGCTGATGGTGGGGCGCTTATACCTCTCAGGGCACTCACTCTCACCGTTCATGCACATTCCCAGGTTCGTCGGCTTCGTGTACACCCTCGTGCTGAATTCGGAATCTCGCTGTTCGACAAGGGACGTCAAGGAAGGGGAGGCGGCGATCTTGGCAATGTTCAATCGTGAACGTGAGGCAGCTGTGGTCGTGGAATGCACGTCGCAGCTGCTCTATCTCATCCTGGGAGTCGGCGCAGACGAAGGTGTCATCGATGTAGCGCACGTACATCCTCGGTTTCCTGGAAATCTGGAGAGCCCTCTCTTCGACGGTACCCATATAGAAATTGGCGAAAAGGACCCCATGGGGAGATCCCATCGCCACGCCGTCGATCTGGGTGACATATAGTTGCGGTGATCAGCAAAAGGGGCCTTCTTAGTGCAGATTTCCAGCAGGGCTCGAAGGGCATGCTCTGGGATGTTTAAGGATGAGTGTCGGGGTCGGGCCCTGTAAACTCTGTCCAAGATCATTTGTATGGTCTCGTCTACGGGGACGTTGGTAAAGAGGGACTCTACATCCATCGAAGCGATGCATCCTCCCGGGGGGCGTTGCTCGTAGGGCGTCCAAGAACTCGGCCGACGACTTCAGGCTGTGCCTATCTGGGACGTACGGGGTTAAGATGGTGTTAAGTTTCTTGGCCAACAGGTACGTAGGGGCAGGGATCTGGCTGATTATGGGCGAAGGGGGGGGTTCCCTTGTTTATGGGTCTTAACATTCACCATAGATGTAGCCTAAGTCATGGTCACCCCGTTATGGGTGGCAAATGCAGGGCGTTCGAGGCGGCGTTGACCGTTTCAATAATCCGATTGGCCTCTCGCTTGATGTCGTCGACGGTTCTTGGTGATTCTGGCGGAATTTCGTGGAGTCCGCCCCAGGATTTCTTCAATCTTCCGGCGGTATTCCTCAGTCTGGATAGGAAGGACGAAAGCAGCAGTTTTATCGGCCCTGCGTACTGTGACGTCCTCACGCTTCCTTAACTGCTTCGCTGCTTCCCTCAGGTCACGGCTGATGATACCACTGCGGTAGTCTCCACGGTCGGTGAGGGCCTCGGCAAGCAGAAGGGGGCTGAAGGGCGTCAGTCGTCCGCAAGTTCCCAAGGTCCTCTTGCTTCTGGATACCGTCGAGGAGATATTCAACTTTTCAAGCGTTTATCCATCGGCCTTGGCTGCGTGATGAAGTGGCAGTTGAGGCCCATCCGCAGGATCTTGTCTTCGTCAGGTGTTGGGACGTGACTTGTGAGGTTGATGTACTCGTCACGTCCTTGTGGGAGGCGTATCTTACCTCCGAGTTGAGGGCGACGAGTTTCTTGGTAATGGTCCTGTTCTTCTTCTCACATCATCTTTTTCCTCCAGGCGGCGAAGGCAGTCGATGATGTATTCGTGTTGTCCACGCCCTTGGGGGTTGTCTATTGCGGCCGCCATTTTTCTTCAACATGGCCTGGGAAAGTATAATAATGTGTTTCCTTGTAATGTGGTGAATTAAATAGTACATATGTTCAATATGAAAGGCAGCTTTAAAGGAATTGGAATTTCAAAGGAAAATAAACAAGAAAGAAAGAAAGCTTAGAAGTAAATGGAATTACAAAGTGTAAGTTCGAGACGAATACAACACACACACGACACACTATATATATATATATATAAGATAGATATAATATAATATATATACATATATATATATATATATATATATATATCTATATATATATATATATATATATATATATATATATTGTGTGAAAATATAGTTTAAAAAACTCACGTTACCAGGAGAGATCCAGTTTTACCGCGAAAATATTCGGGTGAAGCTGCGAGCCCCCTACCCTTTTCGCAGCTCAGTCTCTGGAACGAGTCCCTCGTTCCGGACTCATCTCGCCTCCTGTTTCAATCCCAAAAGCAAAATGCAGACTTAAATCTCACGTCGATTTAAAATAATCATTAAAAAAATTTATCTATGTATAAATTAACTTTAATAAAAGTATATTTTTACAACCTCGTCCCACATCGATGTAAAGTAACCTAATGAAAAAAATCGTGCTTTTTATATTTTCAGTTTAATAAAAGAAAATGTTATCATTTCATCCCAAAGCACGGTTTTATAAATTGCAATCTTGAAATTAAACTCTAAAAGGAAAACACTGCTTGAGAGGTTTCCATTCACTCCCCCCCCCCACCCCCCCCTCCCCCCCCCCCCCCACCCAACATCCCCAGGGAAGTGTAAATACAGTTCACAGTTATTTGCAGGAGCATAATGGTTGTGCCAGCCGACCAGCTGATACTCTTGCAAAACAACTGACATTCTAAAACTGCGAAGGTTGGGTGTCATTTGGCTCTCTCAGTGGAGTTTTTACAAAGCCACATATATATATATATATATATATATATATATATATATATATATATATATATATATATATATATATATAATATATATATATATATTAAAAAGGGGATTAAATAAAGGCTTTTCATCCTGCTCAGCTAATGCCAATCGGCAGCCAGTGGGACGAGAGTTACAAGTTGCCTGGTGAGAAAGAGAATGTATCTCTTCATGTCCCAAGGGCCCCCAGGGAGGCTAAAATCATCCATCCATTTTTAACGCCACTGAATATGCAGCATTCCAGAAAAATGAAAATGAAAAGGGCAAAGCGCTTCTTCACACACCTTTCCTCAATGAACTCTCTCTCTCTCTCTCTCTCTCTCATCTCCTCTCTGACTCTCTCTCTCTCTCTCTCTCCTCCACTGATGATTAATGTCCTCGTGAACAAAGAAGGAGACTTAGCACTCTTTCTCCCCGATAACCCTGGTGAGTATTGCGCGAAGTTCTGGAGTCGATTGCGAGGATTTCCCCCAACTCCAACCCCCCCACCCCCACCCCAAATGGTTCAACAGAGAGCGTCCGATATTCATCATTTTTAAATGACGGGATCCACCTTTAAAAAAAGGGCGTATTTGTGCTTGGTATCGCCTGTCGATTAATTGACTTAGACCCCGTGAAAGGTTGCTGGAATAGTCTTCTTTTTTAAAAACATTCAGATATATTTGATTATTTTTGTTCTTGAGTAGAATCCTTTCACAAAAGATGATATATAAATAGTTTTCAGTGTGTTCAACTGGTATTAAGCCACACATACGTACGCACAACGGCACACAATCAACGATAAAATAAATATATATACTGATTGATCAGATTTTTAAATATTTTGAAATCCAACATTTTAGTATATGACTAAGAATCAACTACAAAATAGATTTCTACTTCCGTATATGACGATGAAAAAGAAAATACGTGGAAATAACGTAAATTAAACTCGATTTTGAATTTCTGATCAATTCAAAATATGCAACATATGATTTTTTGAATATTCTTACACCAAACCGATACTAATTAGGAAAAGTTAATGTATCCTGAAATCAGAGTTTTCCAATTTCCCGTTATTTTGGTTTAATTTCGAATGAATCCAATAAAGTCTTCTAGTTTTCAACGCCACCAGAACCTCGTCAGTTGGTGATTAAAACACAAACTTTTCCAAAATACGGGAATCCATTAGAAAGTAATTACAAATAGCCGATGGCAATTTTGCCTCGCTCAGTCTTCTGAATACATTTGCAGTGTTCCGCTGAAAAAGTATTTCCCAGAGGATGACCTTAAATCCCACTGTTTTTACGACAACAATAATTTTCATTAATATTCATTTTTATTATACATAAAAACAGATGGTAACCATTCAATAGATAAAATAGAGAGAATGTTAAGACACATCATTCACTTGAAAGGTTATTATTATTCTTGATTATTATTATTTATTATTATTATTATTATTATTATTATTATTATTATTATTATTATTATTATTATTATTCAGGAGAGGAACCCTATCAAAATGGAACAACCTAACAGGGACCACTGACTTGAAATTCAAACTTCTATAGAATATGGTCTTCACCAGAAAGAATCAACAGAAGGTAATCGGAAATAAAGAAAGAAAGAGATCTCTTATTTGCTGTAAAAAATATATCAACAGCTTAATAAATAATAATAAAAAAAATCTAAGTAAAATGTTCAAATCCCAAATTGCATTCAGGTAGTAAGACACTGCGTCGTCGCTTGAACTTCTGAAGTAAACATGATGTGTGTAAAAGACATTACGCAAGACTGGGAGTATTCAACTGAAGATTTGATAAACCAAAAATAATAGCGAAAGGAAGAGAGAGAAAATCAATAATTAATCATTGTCATAAAATATAGCAGTAGAACAGACATAATAAACAAGGCTGGGAGTATATTCAACTGAAGCACGAAGCCTGATGAAGCGAAAATGACAGAAAATCGATGGAGGAGGAAATGACGAAGCATCGAATATTTCTCTTGTAGATTTCATGGCGTTTTGAAAATTCCAGTTTCATTACATGCAGCCACAAGGAAATGGAAGTCTCTCTCTCTCTCTCTCTCTCTCTCTCTCTCTGCTCTCTCTCTCTCTCTCTCTCTCTCCACCATGAAATTATGCTGTCATAGATGAGGGAACCCTAATGTTCTGTTCTTGTAATTTCTTTCATTAAACGTATCATTAAGTGCAGGATGATATAAAGCGTGTTTTGCTCACTCAAAAACAAGTACACCAAATTACACCCACACACACATACACACACACACATATATATATATATAATATATATATATATATTATATATATATATATATATATATATATATATATACATGCAAGGCCACTAACAGGCTTGTCGAACCCTCTGAGGCCTTACCATGCACGATGGTCCGTCCTCAACTCTCCTGAGTGTCCCTTGATGCCTTCACTGCAGCACTCACTAGGGACACCTGTGGTTACCTCGATATCAATTTCTATTCTACCACCGATTGAGAACAAAAAAATAACTAAAAGAAAATAAAAAATGGGCCGAAGTCTCTTCGGTGCAATCGAGTTTTCTGTACAGCGTTTAATATTGTTTGGAGCTCGTAGCCATTGCCCATGAAACTCTCACCCGCACCCCATGAGACTTTCAGCCGCGGCCCGGTGGTGGCCTATGTTGTTGGCACCCGTAGCGGTGCTAGACCTAAAATATAATGAAAGCTACTGAGGTTAGAGGGCTGCAATTCTGTACGTTTGATGATTGGAGGGTGGATGATCAACATATTAATTTGCGGTCCTCTAGCCTCAGTAATTTTTCAAATCTGATGGCGGACAGAAAATGGCGGACAGGAAAATGTGCCGACAGAAAAGGCGAGTATAGAAAAAATTGCGGACGGACAGACAAAGCCATCTCAATAGCTTTCTTTTACAGAAAACGAAAACTGACTGTTCTAGCGAAGTCTCGACCACAAAAACATTCAGAGAAACAAACGTCCATATTCCCCTCACACGGGACAACACCACCTTTTCATTAAGTAACAAAAGCGATGGAGAATAATTCCCTCATCACATTCTCCTCACCGAAACAACAGACTAATCCTATAATTATCGCCAGGAATGGCTGCTACCGGAATCTCCGGTCTTTGGGAAGGAAGCTGTTCCTGGCAGGCAGGAAACTGACCGGAGATAAATTATTCATTGCAGGATAAATAACAGATCCCTTCGACAGAAGAGGCCGCCATTTCCCGCCTTTAAAATTTCAGCATCTCGGCAACTCTGCTCGCGGCTTTGGCTCCCAGAAGCCAGCGGCCCTTTTGGGGAGATGTTTATTCTGTTGGGAAATACGTGCTCAGGAAGGGGTGGATTGTTACCAGACTAAGAAAGGAAATATGGGTACGTCTGTCTGTCTGTCTGTCTGTCTCTGTCTCTCTCTCTCTCTCTCTCTCTATCTATATATATATATATATATATATATATATATATATATATATATATATATATATATATATATATGATATATATATATATATATATATATATATCTATATATATATGTATATATATATATATATATATATATATATATAGATATATAAATATATATATATATATATATATATATATCTATATATATACTATATTTATATATAATAAAAGGAGACCATAAAAACGCAAAATATTATTAAGTAAGTACTACGTGTACGCTTTGATGTCAATCCGTCCTTGTGTATATACTTTTATGCTTGCTTGCGCAAGCGTACAACTATGTGTAGATGAACATTCCATTTCATGCATGCATATCAAAATCCCTACTGCAACACGATTATAAAAGCATTATCCGTTTCTTTTCCTTCAATAATCCAGAACTTGATTCTTTGTCGCTATATCTATTTGCATATACTGCATGCTCTACTGACATTTAACTGCTCAAATGATTAACTGTAAAAATTAAAACACACACAACACAGAGAGAGAGAGAGAGAGAGAGAGAGAGAGAGAGAGAGAGAGAGAGAGAGCGAGAGAGAGTCTGTATATGAATAACTCCCTTAAGGTACGACTTGCCAAAAAAACATATAATTATGAACCTGGACATTATATTCTACATGATTATTCTCTAAAACTGGGATATACTGAATAACAATATTCAAGATTCAAGTGTGGGAAATATAAGGGCTATGATTACACGCATCAGTTGGCTAATGGTTTACCCAAAAAGTATGGTATGGGTTATATAAAGAATAGGAATGGAATAGCTGCCTTTACTCCCTGTGCTAAAGGCATCTAAGACTTTTCATATGAGAATATCAATTCTATTTCCATACCATCACAAGAAAATTATTATTCCTCGAGTATTGCAATTTTGACAGCTCTTTGACAAGTTATGACGCAACTTTTCTTTTCACAAACATTACAACTGAAACATTCATAGAAGGTAGAAGAGTTGGTGCATATAAATTTCAACTCGTTCTGTAACAAGGCCAAAAATATTGAAGCCACTTGTTTCAGATTTACAATTACAAGTTCAACAAAACAATTATTTGTCTACTTGTTGCCGACATGTAAAAAAAATATGAGTTTTATAGGTTTGGCCCTGAATTCTAACAGACAAATGTACTTTAATTTTGAACTCGGTAACAATCGTACCGCGATATACTGAGTTCATAATGTTACCAGAACTTCTAGCATTTTTATAAATAAAAAAGAAAAAGTTAACGTCGCGTCTTTTAAATTTTTGGTTACCCAAAGGTTATCCTTTCAACGTAAGTTGGTCATTCATGAAAAAGATATTAATTACTACAAAATCTACTGCCATGAAAGGACGAAATTTAATTATTACATTCTACTACCATGAAAGGACTACACAAGGACATTTGATGAAGAATTACTAATAATTTCTAAGAAATAATCTAAATTTTTTAAGAATCATTACATTCTAATACCATTAAAGGTCGACAGATCAACATTCGATGACGAATTTCCAAAGATGTTCTCCAAAACATCTCATGTTTTCAAGAATTATTACATGAAATTTGATCCGCTTATTGCTCCCAAAGTATTGTCCGGTTATAGTTGTTGTTCCAGTAACTTTAAAACTTAGAGACTTGTTGCAGTAGACAGGAAGGGAAATCTGCCAATTGCTCTGGAATCAGACTGTTTATTTGTGTAAATGCAGTTAACTGGACGCTGACTACATCGGGTCCACATCGAGCAGACAGAATTCAAAGGCCATCAATCCCTTGGCTGTTTCTCGCATTTCGTCTTTCTTCCCCTTTGTCCTTAGCCTTTCTTTCTCCCAGCCTTTCGTCTTTCCTCAAAACAATCTCAATTTTCTTCTCTCTTCCTCTCCAGGTTTTAGGAACTAAAGTCTAAAGTCATTTTTCCCATTCGGATCCCAGACTCCCCGAACAAACAAACAAACGTTGGGTGAAACTGAGATCACAACCGGAAAGCCATAAACCATTTGACTTCTGGGAGCAAATTCGTCCGACCTGGGAAGAATTAGAACTAATTTGAAGGCCTCGCAACTTCGGCAACAGATGGGGTGTGAAAGAGGGAGGTGGAATTGACTTCTGGGGTTTTACCTTCGGAACTGCGGTGGTCATGAACTGAATTCCTGTCTATCATGAGTCCACTTTTTTTGGGCTGGGGGAGGGGGAGGTTAAATGGTTTACTTTGTTGAACGTCGTATATCTAATAACCCTATTTTTTTAAGAAGTTATTATTATTATTCTTATAAATTATTTATTATTTATTATTTTATTTATTCAATTTATTAATTTATTATTTATTATTCATTATTATTTTATTTTCAAAAGAAAAGAAAAAGAAGAAGGAAAGAAGAAGAAGACAGGAAAGCAAGACAAGAAACCCTACTTATATGAAAATAGCGCTAAACGGCCACAGACGTACAATCCAGCTTCCCAAGAATGTGGCGTTCATTAGAAAGAAGTAACAGAAGGTCAAACGGAAATACAGAATGAAGAGACCAGTTACTAGAAAATTGCATCATCGCCTGAACTTTTGAAGTTCCATCGCTGTCAGTAAGTGATAAGTAATGTTTACTTGCGACATTAGTTGTCTACTTATTCAAGTAGATAATTTACGTGGCTATGTGTCAGTTGATAAATGCATGCTAGATGCCACATCTGGTGCCCAAGCACAAATCTGCTCCATATATATATATATATATATATATATATATATATATATATATATATATATATATATATATATATATATATATATATAATATATAATACAGTACCAATTAGGATACCATGAAAAATATTTCTGTAGATTTAAATTCAATTTGTTGTAACAGATAAATAATTTTTTCAGCAAGTTAAAACACATGTTTAAATCTTTTTTATCTATTTGGAAAATATAAGCAAAGCAATTAAAGAGCAATAAGGTTCTGTGCTCTGGGTCCCTCCTCCTCAAATCGAAGTGGAGATAATGAGAAAAGCCACTATCTCAATAAAGTACGCTGATTTCTTGTGACCACTGTCGTTAGTAATTCATTTACTCGCAAGACTCTCAAGAAACCGGCATCGAAAAGAAATAAACTACGCGAAAAAAAGTAATAACTTTCAGGCGAAAATTTCAATCAGGGGAGAAACTGGCCAGAAACCTTTTTCTGTCTTAGGAAAGATTATGTCTTGTTGGTTAACGATTCTCGATAATTGAAATAGCGCGAATGATCTAAAAAGACGTTATAGCAGATGTGTTGTATGTACTTTTGCCGCTTTCTCTAAAGTACGCAACAGACTAACGTAACTGGAATTAAACCAATAGATTTAATATATGAGAATCAGGTTGTCAAACGAAGGACTGGAATACTTACATGCATTATTATTATTATTTTTTTTTTTGCTCTATCACAGTCCTCCAATTCGACTGGGTGGGATTTATAGTGTGGGGTTCCGGGTTGCATCCTGCCTCCTTAGGAGTCCATCACTTTTCTTACTATGTGTGCCGTTTCTAGGATCACACTCTTCTGCATGAGGCCCGGAGCTACTTCAGCCTCTAGTTTTTCCAGATTCCTTTTCAGGGATCTTGGATCGTGCTAGTGCTCCTATGATTATGGGTACGATTTCCACTGGCATATCCCATATCCTTCTTATTTCTATTTTCAGATCTTGATACTTATCCATTTTTTTCCCTCTCTTTCTCTTCAACTCTGGTGTCCCATGGTATTGCGACAATCAATGAGTGATACTTTCTTCTGACTTTGTCAATCAACGTCACGTCTGGTCTGTTTGCACGTATCACCCTATCCGTTCTGATACCATAGTCCCAGAGGATCTTTGCCTGATCGTTTTCTATCACTCCTTCAGGTTGGTGCTCGTACCACTTATTACTGCAAGGTAGCTGATGTTTCTTGCACAGGTCTCAGTGGAGGGGCTTTTTGCCACTGAATCATGCCTCTTTTTGTACTGGTTCTGTGCAAGTGCCGGGCATTCACTTGCTATGTGGTTTATGGTTTCATTTTTCGTATTGCACTTCCTACATATGGGAGAGATGTTATTTCCGTCTATCATACTTTGAACATATCTGGTTTCTTAGGGCCTGATCTTGTGCCGCTGTTATCATTCCTTCAGTTTCCTTCTTTAGCTCTCCCCTTTGTAGCCCATTGCCAATTGTCATCGCTGGCTAGTTTCTTTAGTCTGTCTCATGTATTGTCCCGTGCATTGGTTTGTTGTGCCATTCCTCTGTTCTTTCTGTCTTTCTCCTGTCTCTGTATATTTCTGGTCTTCGTCTACTTTTATTAGTCCTTCTTCCCATGCACTCTTTAGCCACTCGCCTTCACTGGTTTTCAGATATTGCCCCAGTGCTCTGTTTTCGATGTCGACGCAGTCCTCTATACTTAGTTAGTCCTCTCCCTCCTTCCTTTCGTGTTATGATAGTCTGTCCGTATTTGCTCTTGGGTGTAGTGCTTTGTGTATTGTCATTTGTTTCCTGGTATTCTGATCTATGCTGCGGAGTTCTGCCTTCGTCCATTCCACTATTCCTGCGCTGTATCTGATTACTGGCACTGCCCATGTGTTTATGGCTTTTATCATATTTCCGGCGTTGAGTTTTGACTTGAGTATCGCCTTGAGTCTCTGCATATATTCTTTCCTGATCGTGTCCTTCATCTCTTGGTGTTTTATATCTCCTCGTTCCATTATTCCCAGGTATTTGTATCCTGCTCATCTATGTGTTTGATGTTGCTCCCATCTGGTAGCTTTATCCCTTCAGTTCTTCGTTACTTTGCCTTTTTGTATGTTGACTAAGCGCATTTTTCTATTCCAAACTCCATCCTGATGTCCCCAGATACAATCCTTACAGTCTGGATTAGGGTATCTATTTCCTTGATGCTCTTACCATACAGCTTGATGTCGTCCATGAACATCAGATGGTTGATTTTGTTGCCTCTTTTGAGTTGGTACCCGGCATCATCTTTCTGTAGTACTTTTGTCATGGGGAATCATGGCTACTACGAAAAGTAGTGGGGACAGTGAGTCGCCCTGGAAGATCCCTCTCCTGATATTAACCTCTGCTAGTCTTTTTCCAGAGCTTGTAAGTATTGTATTCCAGTTGCGCATTGTATTTTGAGGAAGCTGATGGTATTTTCCCTCTGCCCCATATATTTTCAGGCATTCTATTAGCCATGTGTGTATCATGTCGAAGGCTTTCTTATAGTCTATCCATGCCATGCTTAGGTTGGTTTTCCTTCTCCTACTGTTCTTCATTACCATTTTGTCTATCAGGAGCTGGTCTTTTGTGCCCCTACACTTCCTTCTGCAGCCTTTCTGTTGGTGGGGGATGGTTTGTTTATGGTTGTTTGTCTCCTCTATGGTAGTTGTTATTAGCCTTTCACTGATGATACCTGTTAGTAACTTCCACATTATTGTAGGCGGGTGATAGGCCTGTAGTTTACTGGCTATATTTCCCTTACTCTTTTCTTTTTGTACTAAGGATGTTCTTCCTGTGGTCATCCATTTGGGTGCTTTGGTGATTTGAGATACAATGCTGGAGTTGTTCTGCTATTCGTGGGTGTAGGGCCTTGAAGTTTTTGAGCAGTATCCATGGACTTCATCGGGACCTGGGGCTTTCCAGTTTGGCAATTTTCTTTAGTTGGTTGTCTGACTGTGTCTGTCGTGATGTCTGTGAATCTTTGTTTTATTCTCCCTGTTTCTTCTTCCTTAACTTCCTGGAGCCATGTTGCATGTTTGTTGTGTGATACCGGATTGCTCCATATGTTTTCCCAGAGTCTCTTACTTGATTCGGCTTCAGGAATTTCTGGTGGTTGTCTTCCCCTCTTAGTTGGCTATTATTATTATTATTATTATTATTATTATTATTATTATTATTATTATTATTATTATTATTATTATTATTATTATTATTATTATTATTATTATTATTAATTACAAAAAACAACACGACCTCATCATTAGTCATCAGTATTAATTAGTGGGTACATAAGAACTGGAAAGCAAACGCCTTGCCTACCATTAAAAACAAAAACCTGGTGTATTTATAGATTTTTTTTGTTTTTGTTTACAAAAGATCTTCCCTTCCCGAAAAGGAAGGCTTGAGAATCCAGCAAGTAATTCTGATTCAGGAGTCCAGAAAAAAAAAAACAGTCCGTGATTCCTGAGAGGTTTCCAAATTTCATTTTGAGATGCAAGGAATCTCTCTTCTTTCTCTTCCTCTTCCTTTCCTTTCGTCGGTCTCTCTCCTTCTCCTCTCCTCTCTCTCTCTCTCTCTCTCTCTCTCTCTCTCTCTCTCTCTCTCCTGAGTAAAATTCGATAAGGTTTCAGTAGCGTTGAAATCACCGCGCGAATCACAAGTAAGCAGATTGAAATCTCTGCATCCATTTTCAGGGATCTTCATTATAAATCTAGTCACTGTTTTAACCCAAGTTCAAATATCATAAAATACTGCCTTTCAATATTGTTAATTCGCGATTAATTAAAAAAATGTCAGGAACCTTCACTAAAAAGTAGAACATGTTTTACCACAATTAGGTAAAACATATAATTAACTGTATTTTAAAATTGTAAAAAAAAAATGATCAAAATATTACCTTTCTGCTTTGTTAATTAAGGATTAAAAAAATTTCCGGGGCTTCACTTCAGAACAGAACAATTTTTAAAAATAAGTAAATAAAACATATCAGAATTGTAATCTGCAATTGGCAAAATATAATAAAATCCTGCTTTTCTATTTTGTTAATTAAGGACCAACCAGCGTTTCACAGACTCAAAATGTCCGATTACAGAATATCCTTCTCGTTCGGACATCCATAACTGACACGACCAGAAAGCTTCGTAAACGCTGGTACAGATAAACAAAATGCCAAGAATTTTTATTTCAGGAGCAGATGAACTCGAGCGAAATTCCTCTGCCTTATTTCCCATCCGATGATGAGATGAAAGCTCCAATACGGAGACAATCTAGGCTCCCATCCAATCAGTCCTCTGGTCCGTGGAGCAGATGCTCAGTCGATATTAATTTTTGTTTATTTTCTCCTTATTTTGGTTCAGAAATCAATTTTCTGGTCTAGCTACCCCGCCCCACTTCCGTCATGTATATGTTATCTGATGTTGGTGGTAGAATAAGATGGAATATAGAATTTAGGCCAAAGGCCAAGCGCTGGCACTTATGAGGTCATTCAGCGCTGAAAGGGAAACTGAGAGTAAAAAGGTTTGAAAAGTGTACCTGGAGGAAAACCTCAAAGCAGTTGCACTATGAAACTTACGTTAGGCGATGGTAGAGGAAAATGAGATCGCGGAAAGAGAACATGCCTAGAGGTACAGTAAAAGTAATAAAAGGACTGCAGCTAAGGGCCGAAGGAAATCTGCCAAGAACCTTAAGTAATACCACAGTGCAGGATCAACAATCAGTTTTCCTGTCTAAGTACCACAAGCCTCTTCCCTGACATGTTTCTGATAACAATGTTTGATTGACAACTGTTTCACGTGAAAGTTGATTACACTATAAATATCATATTTACTAAGTCACATATATATTCGTGTCTTAAAATTCTGTCATTCAGTGACAAGCAATAATTTCTGTAACTATTAATGTGCAAAATCTTTTGGAGAAGGTCACACTAAAAATGATCCTGCTTGGGCAAAGACCAGTTACTGAAGGTGTTCGGGTCCCACTTTAGCATAATTTTAAAACGCCCTACGGAAAAAAAAACACTTTTTTTAAAAACCGAGTTTATTATGAATGCAAACACGGTGTCACATATACTTGCAAGACCCAAAATAAAATTTCAAAAATAAATATAAAATAAGACCGAAGAATACTATCAGATTTCATAGCTTGTTTGCATTTCAAAAGAAATGCGACCTAGATAAGGTTTTGAGAGAGAGAGAGAGAGAGAGAGGAGAGAGAGAGAGAGAGAGAGAGAGAGAGATGTATATATTATATATTTATATAACACCAGATAACAGCCTATCCAAGCACACTTGTCAAGCTCGTATACCTTGAATGCGTCCGAAACAATGACCAACATTATTTCAATACAATTCTTCCGCCACGCTCATCCATTGTTCTAGAGTAACTGAGGAAACAAACCGACTGCAATTCTCGCTTCCTCTAATTTCTGAGGACCTCCTGGGATGAAAGCGTCTTCACATCATTACGTTTGCGTCATATTTTTCCAAACGGATTATCCTCAACAACGTCATTTTTCATTCACCCACTTGTTTCTTTTTTTATACTAGCGAAGGAACAGCCTTCAAGATTACGCTGACTGACATTTTTCATACAGAGGATAAATGAGATTATGAGAAGTGACTTGGTTCGTTTAGCAATAATATTCTCCGTCTTATATGAGGAGGAGGAAAAGGCCTTTGCGAACACTGGAAGCAATTCTCTTTTCATCTCGGACCGAATTTTCTTCTTATCGTTCCTGAATAGGAAGGAGGTTTAATTAACATCGCGGGGTTTACTTTTTCAAGATAATCTCGCCTCTATTTTTACATTCTTACTCTTTAAACGCTTATATGCATATGTCTTCATCTTTTTTCTTACGGGTTTGTGAAATTTCAATCGCAGAAAAAAGAAATGGAAGCATGCGTATATAATATATATATATATATATATATATATATATATATAGATATATATATATATATATATATATATATAGATATATATATATATAATCTTTTTAGAGCAGAATAAAGCCAAATTTAATATATATATGCACACATATGGCCACATACATAAATAATTTATATAATATTTAAATATATCAGATATTTACATATAATAATATGTTTTTATTTTATTTTATATAAATAAATATATTATTATTAATATATATATATAATAAATATATAATATATGTCTTTCTATCTCTTAGGGTTTGGTGAAATTTCAATCGCAGAAAAAAGATGGAAAGCATGCGTGGTAACGTTATATAGATATAATTATATAATATATATATTATATATATAATATAATATAATATAATAATATATTTATATATATTTATATATTATCTATATATATATATATATATATATATATATATATATTGGGGGAGCAGAATAAAGCAAAGTAATATATATATTCACCACATATGGCCACATACATATATATGTAATATATTTTATATATCCATATATTTACATTATAATATAGGTTTAATTTATATATGATATTATATATATTTAATATATATATATATAATATATATAAATAATATATATATTATATATTATATCCATTTACAGCCAATTCGAATTCTTTCTCCGAATGTAACAACTTAACTTTCACACAAAAGATTGTTTTCAGACTATTATACAGATATCTATTTTTACTAAAATTGTCTATCAAAGAAATAATATTTACCTTAAATAGGCTTAAAGGTTCTTATAAATTTCTCGGTAAAGGAAACATGTCATATTTCCTCCAAAACCCAGTTACCCTTTCCTGAGCCGAGCAGGAAATTGAGTGCCCAGTTATTAATTGAAAGTTATGGCTGGTCGTCTGTGAGAGAGAGAGAGAGAGAGAGAGAGAGAGAGAGAGAGAGAGAGTATATAACCAGAGTGAGTATTTGATTTCGTGAGAATGTCTACCATCATTCCAATGAAAATCGTTCAAGCTTCGTTAATAATCTCTCTCTCTCTCTCTCTCTCTCTCTCCTCTCTCTCTCTCGCTCTCTCTCTCTCTCTCTTTAAAAGGCGTTCGAGGTATCTCTTCAACACTGAGCACAATGAGAAACTTATCTATCTATCTATCGCCAAGATAGATCGATCCGTTCCGAGACCACTATAAGTACCGCCACGCGCATCCTGAAGACGACCATCGAGCTGGTCGAAACATATAGATGGAAAACTAACGTCAGAAAAAAAGAAATAGCACCGAAAAAGAAACCCTATTGACCTACAACCCTATGTTTCACTAACCTGCTGTAACAGAAGATGATTGTTTACTGTAGAAAATACCCTGTTTTCTATCTACAAAAAAACTACACACCGGCCAACTATTGACCAATATTGATGTGCAGGAAAAGCGAAGTATGAGAACAATTGAGAAAACTTAGTAAAAAATCAATTCATACGATGCAGCCATTTTATTCATCTAAAATTGCCTCGAAGAGGGTCTTCTTCCTTCCTTCCTCCTAATAATAATAATAATAATAATATAATAATAATAATAATAAAATAATAATAATGATAATATAATAATAATAATAATAATAATAATAATAATAATAATAATAATAATAATAATAATAGCAGCGAAACTGGCATATCAACCTACATTTCATATCTGAAGTCCTCGACTGATTCTCATTTTGTAATTGATAGAGATGAACAGGGAATAATAATAACAATATTATAATAATAATAATAATAGACACTTCTTTCGCCGGATAATTCCTCACACGATGCAGCCCGGAGACGAAGCCGTGAGGGGGAAGGGGGGAAGGACACTGATGCAATTGATTTGCTGCTGATTTGGGGATAATTGCTCTGGGATCAACTGGGGTCAGAAGAAGGGTCCCCTCCCTGATGCCCTGGGGAGAGAGAGAAAGAGAGAGAGAATTGATGATGATGAAATAAACGATATTAAGAACTTATAAAGCCAAGCAGCTGAAAAGTCTTGGTACTAAATGAGATTATGTAACGAGAACGAAAAAAGGTCTTTTTGTGGTAAAAACATTCGAACTGTTTGTATTGCTATAGATGTAAAAGATATTCCTAATCGGATTTAAGTTTGATATTCTGTAATTTAAGATTAATTTTACCATGAAAGGTGAATTGATGGTAACTCTCTGGACGATGCTAAAGAGAAGGTTTACGAAACTCGTAGTCATTCAAGTGACAATAAAACCTGTGTCGTCACACTGCAAGTCACAAGAGACAAGAAATTTAGGGAAATTATGTAAAATACTCGATTTCAAGAAAAGACTATAAAAAACATTATATGACAAATATATGTGAAACGCTTAGATTTCAAAAGGAAAAATGATTCTAAAAATGCGTAAATTATTCAGATTTCAAATGAAAATCCTTAAAAATGTGTAAAATGCTCAGATTTCAAAAGGAAAATACTTTTAAACACATGCAAAATGCTCGCATTTCAAAAGTATAAACAATAAAAAATATGTAAAATGCTCAAATAAAAAAAATGATTCTAAAACATTCGAACTGTTGTATTGCTATAGATGTAAAAGATATTCCTAATCGGATTTAAGTTTGATATTCTGTAATTTAAGATTAATTTTACCATGAAAGGTGAATTGATGGGTAACTCTCTGGACGATGCTAAAGAGAAGGTTTACGAAACTCGTAGTCATTCAAGTGACAAAACCTGTGTCGTCACACTGGCAAGTCACAAGAGACAAGAAATTTAGGGAAATTATGTAAAATACTCAGATTTCAAGAAAAATACTATAAAAAAATATATGAAAAAAATATATGTGAAACGCTTAGATTTCAAAAGGAAAAATGATTCTAAAAATGCGTAAATTATTCAGATTTCAAATGAAAATCCTTAAAAATATGTAAAATGCTCAGATTTCAAAAGGAAAATACTTTTAAACACATGCAAAATGCTCGCATTTCAAAAGTATAAACAATAAAAAAATATGTAAAATGCTCAAATAAAAAAAATGATTCTAAAAAAAGTAAAATGTTCAAATGTTAAATGAAAAATTAATTTTATAAAATATGTGAAATCCTCAGATGTAAAACGAAAAAAAAATTATTTGAAAAATATGTAAAATGCTCAGATTTCAAAGGAAAAATTATTTGAAAAATACATAAATACTCTGATTTCAAAGGAAAAAATAGTTTGAAAAATATAAAAATACTCAGATTTCAAAGTAAAAAAAAATTGATAAACATAAAATACTCAGATTTCAAAGGAAACGAAAGCTTGAAAAATATATAATTACTCAGATTTCAAAGGAAAGACTTCCAAAAATATATAAAATACTCGATTTCAAAGGGGAAAAAAAAATGAAAAAATACATAAAATGTCCAGATTTCCAGCGACGTAGTTAAATGTGGGCAAAAGAACATCAAAACGATACCTTTAGTATTTTAAAGTAGGAAATATCCCAATCAGGTGTTTTGAGAAAAGTACATTTACGATTAGAATACGTTCTATAAAAAAGAAAAAAAACTGTCTCCTCCACAAGTGAAAAATACACATTCCGCAGACAGCAGCAGTAACAGTAGCGAACGCCATCTGCCAGTGACATTTTCCAAGTCGATTCATAACACTTAAGACGGGATGAGAACAGATACCGCCCAGGCCCCAGAGATTATTTCTCTTCGTGAGCTAAAAATATGGTGTCTGAAATATGGAAATATTGCTCGAAATCTTTCATAGAGGAGATGGAAAGAAATGGGAATCTGAAGGACCAAAGGTTATATTTTCGTTTTACTAAAAAAAACCATTAGATCATTCAGAAATAATTGCAGTTTAGTTTTCCCCGGTGTAACTTTCATGTTGACATGGAATTCGAGAATCGTTTAATGATTACTGATCAAACCAATGAGCTTAAAGGTTGCACCCTACAGTATTGAATATGCTGGAAACGAATAAGGAAGCTTTTAAAGTCAGGTTAAATAATGCACACATAGAACAAATTCCTTACATTCTGTTTAGACCATCTCAGAATTCTTTGCAATGGATGGTAATGTGGCAAAAGATATATATTACCGATTATTTTGCTGAGGTGAGAGATCTGTTAATCCGACCTTCTAACTCTCGTGTACTGCCATCATATCAGCAACGATCGCTTGTCCATTAGACCTATTGTAATCACGTTTTAAAATCTAATCCATATAACACTACGCCCGATCAGGACAGTTTCATTTCCTTAGGAAAGGAACTTTCATAATACGTCTATTTCTTTTTTACAGCAAATGGAAAATCAATTAAAAATTGGTGGGGTTTCTTACACACTCTATGGAAAAGCAGAGAGAGAGAGAGAGAGAGAGAGAGAGAGAGAGAGAGAGAGAGAGAGAGAGAGAGAGAAATAAACGAGATTTCACTCAACATCTTATTTTGCCATAAGTAAACAACTCTACAAGTCTGACAAAGTGGCTAAAAAGATAGACGACAGCATTTACCTTCAGTGGTGT
>NC_087211.1:2716930-2728100 GCF_015104395.2 Macrobrachium nipponense | reverse complement strand
TGAGGGAAGGCGAAAGCCTGGCGTGGACGAGATTAAGCCTAAGGGAAGCAGTGAAGGGGAATAGAAGGTAATAAGGCGGTCATAGGAAGCTTCACGGTAGACGGAATCTCTGTCTTGGGAATGAATAGCTCCAGAAGGTGGAAAGTAAGACGCTGGACGGAGTCTACTGAAATCTATTTTGATTCTCTTCTCTCTCTCTCTCTCTCTCTCTCTCTCTCTCTCTCAGAGCTGCGTTTTTTGTTTCCATTATCAAAGACGGTACCCGTGGGTCTGAATTCCATTAGAGGTCTCGCCAGAATGCATGAGAACGTACCTATATACTCAGCAAAACAGTATGAACGTATTTACCTCATATCAGATTCGAAACAAAAGTACGTTTAATATAGTGAAATGTAAAGAGATATTTCTGAAAAGCTTTTATTATGGGTGATAAAAACAGCGTTGACAGTGTCACTGGAAAGTGTCTCTTGCGAAGTTAAATTTAATATCAAACTTATTACTTTAATTAAAGTGTTGTAGATATGAATCGCATTCATGGCGTGGGTACCATGAAAAGAAAGACACGATGAATTCACGTATTAGAGGTTCTAGAGAGTTGGATATGACTCTAAATTGAGGAAATATTCCTCCATTATGGCAATACAGACGTCTTACCTTTCACCCTCCCTTGGAAATAACACATGAATCATATCGCTTCAGCGACCTCAACCATAAAAGGAAATTGAGAGATATTGAGCAATCTATAAGAGGTATATTAAGTTTCATATAAACGAAAAAAATTTTGACTCGCGATCCGCGGAAACGCACAAACAGGCACACACTGGACGTGTACCCAGAACGGAAAGGTAACGACAGAATATAAACCTACGATTGTTTGTTTTTTATTTCTTTTCAAATAATGTTAATTTTAGTTACATTCAACTTTCAGTGATTCATGATTTGATGAAAAGGAGCTAAATGTGGCCCAAATTGGCGCGTTTTTAATGCATTAGGTTTAATTAATGGTATGACTGCATCAGCGAGCTCCCATTATGATACTAACAAGAGTGCACCAGTTTCAGCGTGATTATATGTAATATAATATATATATATATATATATATATATATATATATATATATATATATATATAATATATATATATATATATATATATATTAGGGCTTGTGCCTTGTATGATAAGGCGCCCTATGAGTAATGTTAGACTAGCGATAATCTATACGCTAAGTCGGTTGGTATTGCACTTCCATCTTCAATGGAGTGTCTGGGGTTTTGTAGATCACTTACGAAGTCGGTATTATCTTTACGACGATGTGTTAAACTCATGGTTCGGTGAGGTTCTTGTAGAAAACACTTAGTATAAAAATAGATATAATTTCTTCTGAAGTTTTACATGCTGAAGATCAGATATGATTGTACAAGTCTTCTAATAACGATAGCTTGATCGCTTCTGCCAATGATAATGGCTAATCCTATTCCTCTACATGATAAAGCTTAGGTAAAGAGGTACAGGTCTTCTAATGACGATAGCTAACTCTCTTCTGCCTGTCTACCATCTCTGTTTATGAAGGAACAGACAGTAGTTCGAACATATGAACATACTATCAGATGACATAGTTTCATACGAAACACACAATCAAATGAGACACGCTACAGATCACGTAGGCCGTTTGAATAATAGGTCGGGGTAGTTTGTCTCAAGCAGGGAGCTTGGACTGTTTCAAAACAAATGAATGACCACAGATGACGGCATGTTATCTTAGCCTACATACTTATTGTATACGTCATCTTTAGCGTCTCTAGTCTGATCACATTCCTGCAAGCAATCTTTTATATATATGGACTAACATTCCATATTTTTATTATGTAAACACTTACATTAGCTCGGTCAGCTACCAAAACCAGCTACTGAATATTACTCAAACTTGACTTGCATAGACTTATAGGAGTGTGATACAGACACTATGTGAATTATATATATATATAAGTAAATAAAAATTCATGGTGTACATGAATTGATTCAAGTAATAAAATATAAAACAATGATATTTAGTAAATAATAGTGATCACGGATATATAATGATACAGCTTTTCACTTCATCTCTTTAAGATACTTATGCTACAGAAAATACTAATGTACTCTGATAATTGCATAGAATGAAGATTAACATGATAAAAATCATATTTTAACTGATAAAAAATTTCATATATGAATGATAAAATTATTAATGTTTTATGCTGATTGATTTCGTTGATTTTTATGCTAAATGTTATATATCTGATTCATTAATCAATATTACTAACTCATATATAACTGCAGATATTGGTATGATAAAGGTAACAGATTGATTATAGGCTACCTGATTTGTTTATACATATGTATATGGATTCATATAATTAGGATTAATATATGTGCACTTTAAATAGATTCCTATTGCGTACACGCAAAGATATATTAGATTCTGTTATTTATGATCATTTATATAAGAGTTCCTATTGCGTACACGCAAAGATATATTTCGACTCTGTTATTATGATCAATATATAGATTCCTAGTGCGTACACGCAAAAAATATTTCGATTCTGTTATTTATGATCATTTATATATAGATTCCTAGTGCGTACACGCAAAAAATATATTTCGATTCTGTTATTTATGATCATTTATATATATCAGGATACATGACCGAGGTTTATACTACTTCACTTTTAACTAGCGTTCGAACAACTTTTCGTCCATTACACAGTTCCAGACAACCACCTATAGCCAATGAAACGGCCTTTTTTCAATGGTTTAAAACAAGGGGAAATTTGCCTGGGCGGGCGGGGGGGTCCAACGTTCTTTATTGCGCTCATACTTATTCTCTGCATCCTAAGCTACACGATTACGTTCGCGATGAATAAAAAAAAATCCCAGCACGAGTCCTTCGCCAGCAAAGTAGAGTTGAATATCCTTCGGGTCGTAATTGTCGGAAGTATGTCCCATTTGTAGTCGATTTCCACAGCCACCAGAGCATTCCGCATTAAAACGAGATTAACGACGAGATACGGTGTCGGTTCGAAGAAGTCCATGAAATTCCTTTCACATTGTAGGCGGTTGTTACTTGACTGTAGTCATCCGCAGCGACGAACGATTTTTGAAGTTGCTATGTGAAACTCTCGTACTGCAGGATACTGTAACGGTTCCATTAATCAGCCTGCAAGTGAAATTATACTTGTCACAAGGGCAAAGTAAATTCAGACGACATCCAAATCACAGGGGAGAAGAGCCATTTAGACCAGACTTAACCCACATGAATTCGCTGATATTTTGGAATTCAAAAGAGTCCGCTGTACAAACTTTTTATCCATGGCATTAACAATGAGTGAACCTATCCAGGTCTATGATGACTCGTAAAAATATCCATAATTATAAAAAATAAATAGATATCATTACGAATCTCAAAGAAAATTCGATATTACTGGTAGTAAGTACTAGACAAAGAAGTGGAAAACGGAGCTAATTGTAAGATTGCCAGGCAACATAAGAGTCAAAAGAGAAGATTAATCATGATTCTAAGTGCCCTAACAAAAGTTTCATATTCAATTTCTCGTGCGCATCCTCTGAGGTTAATTTTTAAACTTTATTAATAGGTAGGAGATGCAACGAAAAAACCCACTATGTAACTAATTTCTAAATAAACTCTGGGTTTTTCAAGAAAATGTGACATTTTCCCATGAATGTTTTACTTGAATTGTAATAGGCTAATGTTGCAAGTAAATAATCCATATCCATATCGTGATACTTCTAAATGTCTATGAGGTTCAGAAAAAATTAATTCATTTGTTGTTATAGAAATTCTATTTGCTTATTTTGTTCCATTAATTTTAAAATGATTGCAAGTCCTTAACTAATTGCATTTACACACACGGATAATATGTTATGTGGCCTGTCATGTGACCTATGAACCACATGTGAAGTTCATGAACTAAGCATTCCTTTCTCCAGTCAATCTGCTTTTGCAAGCAGAGACGACACACAGATGAAGCCTGTGTAAGCGATATTGAGGTTAAAAGGAAACAAATGCTGATACGGCAATGATGACGTCGTCACTTGGCAGGAGGGATTGCTCTCAGCCAGCTAAGAGTTACGTTACTTGCTGTAAGAGATACGACTTTAGTATTTTCAAATGATATTTTAGTGTTTTAATTCTCCACCCGCATGAGAAAAGAATGTCTGAAAAAAAAAAAAAACAGTACCAAAATTGAACAATATATTAGTTTCATGTTGGAAAAACTGCATAATTGTAATTATGTTAAATTAAATATTCCTTATTCAAACTACATGAAAAAGGTTTCCATACAAATTCTATATATATTATTAGCCCTGTATAAGATTCATATAGGATTATTTCATAGATAACATTTTCACTTCTAGACTTCCTGACTTTAAAATCTCTTTTATTTTATTTTATTTATTTTATTATTATTAGTTTATTTATTATTTATTTATTTAATTTTTTTTTTTTACATGACTACGAAATATAAATCACCGGGACAGACAATATGTCAGTAGATTTTGGATATGTGTTTGAACTTTTTAGCTTATTTGTCATTACTAAAGCGTTAAGTTAGAGTTCAAATCTTTACGCATATATATTTGGATATTTAAATTATCTATGGTTACGTTTTGCTTATTGATTTTATCGTGATTCCTTTTTTATTATAATTTGTAACCCTTCCGACTTCTTACGGAGTGTATTATATTGACTCCCACTTGTATCCATATTTATTTTATTTTTTATATTTATTATTTATATATATATATATATTTGATAAATTAATGGTTGGCTTGAATATGTGGAAGTGTTCTAGCGGCGTACCGTATAAGGCTACTTGCGGCATCAATTCTATAGATACAAGATATAAATGATAAAGGTATTTAAAAACCGCGAGAACCGCTATAATCCAGTTAGGATCCAATATCACGAGTTGGAACTCGTAAGACATTGACACTCCTATTTAATTATCAGTTATTCTACCAAACCGATTGACTCTGGGTGATAAAATATATTATTGGTTTTCTTAATGGAAAGGAATTCACACAACGTGTTAAGGAGATTATTATTGATTTTACACCACCCGAGTCAGATTATCATGTGTTGAATTCCATGTTACTGATTTAGCACTCATAAATATCCTAACGCACTCAATTGCGGTGTTTGTTTTTGTTTTTAGTGCTATTAATTCTATATAACGTGTCAAGGAACTATTAACACTAAGAAGCGTTTATTCCCTCTGTCAGACTCGTAATTCTGTTAATAATTCTACGTATACTCTTTCAAGGATTGATTTGGCACAGGATAGGCCTTAACTGAACAGGTGTCTTAGTGTGTCCCTTGTTTTCATGACACGTGTTACAATCAGTTATGTGCTTTTATATCTGTAAGCATTGTAGGCCAGTAAAACAGGATTTGGCTTTCTGTGACATAGTAGGGAACCCTGGATGACGGAATGCAACCAGTTTATGACGATTGGTATGAAAGAGATTATTATTACTACCTGGTCGTTAGTCATTCGCTGTGTTCTTCGGGTTTTCCTCGTCACGGACCTACTATAATACTACATTTGATTACATTATTCTGATACACATACCTTAAGTATACTTTTGCTTTAGGGTTTCTGCTCGAAGTGTGTATTGTTTTATGCTTAGCCGCTGACCCTGTTCCGTTTCGAAGTGTATTGTTTGGTGTTTATTGCTGCTGACTCTGTTTCCGTTCGAAGTGTTTATTGTTTGGGTTATGTCTGTTGACGCTTGCTTTGTTCAGTTTTGTACAGTTCTGCGCTCCGACCCAGATATTCAATGCTCGCGATCTCTTGGGTTAAGGAATTTTCTTGTTTAGATACGGTTTTAACAATAGGTACGGATGTTTTCTATATCTTTAGTCTAATTAAATGGTTCTTTGCAGTATGGTGCGGATTGCGGGATAATGCGTCAGCTATGATAATTGCTTTCCAGGTAGATATCTTATCTGGCTCCAAAGACTGAATGATCATTGTCACGAGTTCCTTTTGGACTGTGATTAAAGCCTTGAAAAACTCGGTAAAGGACTCATGGTTCAGTAAGGACTTTATCAGGATAGCCATAGATTATGAACTTAAAATGTACTAGTGTTAAAGATACCTAGCCCTTCCTTGCCTATTACTGCATATTTACTTTTAGAGGGCTTTAGTTTACGTGAATAAAAAGCTATAGGGAAGAACTGTTTATCATATTACTGAAGTAGTATCCCTCTTACCCCTTGGTCTGAGGCGTCTGTTTGCGATAAAAAAAAACAATTCCTTATTTAAAATCAGGGATTTTTAAGTTAGGTAAGCTGCATTATTCCGCTATTAAGATATCGAACGCCTGTTTGATGCTTTTTAGACCATAATAAATCTACGCTCTTCTTCGTAAGATCTGTTAAAGGAGCTGTCATGATTGAAGAGTTACATATTTGCATACGATTGTAATACCCACAACAGCGCAAAAGTGCTGTATCCCCTTTTTACGTTAATAGGTACCGGAAGTTATGAATAGCCGACACCTTACCATGGACTACGTTTAAGACCTTGACCAGACACATAAAACCTAGATAAACATTCGCGGTTTTAAAAAAACTCACATTTAGATATTTTACTCTGAGATTATTTGTCTTTGTCTCTGTAGCACTAGCTCTACTTTATGTGTTGTACTTCTAAGGTATTAGAAAAGATTACAAGATCATCCATATAGGCATGTAGGTTATCCCCTAAAAGTCTCCAAACACTATATTGTAATTGGGGCGCAACGTAAGCCGGAGGCATACGTAAAAAATTGATAATGTCCCCTGAGTGTGCTGAAAACGGAGTATGAGGTACAATCACTTAGGTAATGGTATCTGGTAAAAGCTTTTAAGTAAGTCCAAGTTGGTGAAAAAAAATTTATTCTAACCTAACAGAGATAAGATGTCGTCGGTACATCGCACTGGAAACTATCGGAAGTCGTTTCCTTGTTTAAGCGACCGTAATCTGCGCAGATACGCCAAGTCCGATCTTTTATGGCATGACGTTTGAGGGATTATATGGGCTATTTGATTCCTAATGACTCCTATTACTAACATTTTTCAACTTCGTCATTTATCTCTAATTTGAAATTTCATTGAGAATCTATACGAAGGTACGTAAATAGCTTTATGTTTGTCCTTAGACGTGTTTTGTGTTAAATTACATCCGTTTTTTTTTTCAGAGATCACTCGCCAGTGGAGAAACTTCCCGTATTCAGGTAAAAGATAAAAAAAAATTCTGCTGAATCACCTGCTTGAATGACTTTACGGATATTACTTTAGATAGATTATCAGAGAGATTCATCCACGACTGGTTGGGCGTGATTAAAAATTAGCAACAATAAAAAAATGCGATATTTATAACTTCCGTATCAAACGATATGTATACTAGGGCTTTGTTCGCGGAAATCGTTATATTTCAGTGTCGGGAAGGATTAAAAATTCATTTCCCAGCAAAGTCTTTTTACACGCACTAAGACATTCGAGGGTGCATGTTCTCGAGATTTTGCGTGCAAAGTGCGACTGCGGTTGTGGGAGAATTCTGTTGGGGTCATTTGAACAATGTTACGATTTATGAGACAAATGTATAGTTCCTTTATATAAGTTATTATTTGATTAACTGTCTCATTTTGTTCAAACGGATTTTAATATGTTTGAAGGTTTATAGGATTTTCCTTTGATAAACACGCCTTATTTTGCAGGATGTAAGATAATATTTTTGTATACCCTAGATGGATCTTACAATTACACTACATACAGATCAATGTTTTTTTATAACTATAGAGGTATCTGTAAGCGCTCGCTTATCCGGACTTCTCATTAGGGAAGTTCGAACAACAGACGGTGAGTCCGTAAATACAAGATATTGCGTGTTACTAAAGAAATAAAACAAGATATTCTAATTTTTACGGCGCGTACAGTTGGGCTTAATCCACCAGTATTTATTATAACTTAATGTATTAAAATTAAAAGAAAACGAAAACCTGCTCTGATTACTTATACGGTCGTGTGTTTCATAGGAAAAATCCTTTTTAATTCAAAAAAAAGATATTGGTATGAACCAACATCGCTTTTTCCCCACTCTGCTAGAGTCGCTTATTGTGTGGAATTTGCTATGTTTTGAACACTTCGGCAGTTTTTGACTAACCTTGACCGCTTGACTAGGTGACACAGTAACCGAGTTTGCTGTTTGATTCTGAAAGGCTACTGTTTCTATTTCTTTTTGTAATAATTAGGTCCTTCTCTTTATTACCATCGGCAACGTATTGTTGTGTTTTAGCATTATGTTGCTGGTTACGTATAAAGCAATGAATGACGAACTATTAGGAACTGAGCGATTACTAATAAGACAAGTTATCTCTACTGTATTCAATATTAACTGTTTGTACTTCATTCTTTGCTAAAATTTGAAATAGTGAGGGATCCTGGTCAGCGCATTTAGCCTGATGAAAGTTTTTTACAGACATGTTTATTCCTTGCAATCCAGCCATATTTTAAAGTTGAGTTGAGTCATTGAGGTTCGATATTTTTTATAACTCAAAAAACTCAAGGCTAAAACTGCGATCGGGTGACTTTGCAAAGGAGCATTTATTGTCATGACCCGAAATAGTGTTACCTCTAATTTATATAGATTTGTACGGGTGTTCCACTTGTTTTTTTTGTGTGTTTTCTAATCACTACGGTGCTTAACGACCCTATCCATGCATCTGTATAAATACAGACGTCCACTGCGTAAACGCATATTCACGTTTTAATATGATTTGTTACGTAAGGGATTAATAATCACCAAAAATGATAAAGTTAACATAGTATATGATTATGATATTTCAGTAGAATTCTGGAAACAGACACTCAATGATAAAAACTCGCAGTAGCGAAATCTCAATGATATAGATTTAATTTCTGTAAAAAAAGTAAGATTAAGAATGTCTCGTAACTTCAGCCACAGGAATAACGAGATTCGACTGCAAAGGAAACACTCAAAGTTACTCCAAATGAATAAAAAATTGTACTTAGCTTGCTTTTGTGGGAAGTCACGGTGTTCCGATAACGGACACACGGCCTTGGTCCTCCTTCTCTATTTTAGCGGATGACCTGGTTTGGCTTCAGTTTCCCGTGCGCGTTGTTTCGATGACTCGAGCCCTTGAAAGATCCGATGCTGCAGACGCGTTCGGTTTGTTTCTGAAGTTCCGGAAACGCTCACTAACGATGTTTCTTGAATGATTCTAATGAGAGACGAAGCTTCCGTTGCCGTAGGAAAAGGACACGTCGGTTTTGTTTCTTGAAGTTATTCACTAACGATGATACTAAGTTGCTTGACGAATCTTGTTGTTTTCTGAAGTCGCTCACTAATGATGATACTAGGTTGCTTGAAGAATCTGCTGCTTTCGTCGTCGTTGACTTCATGATTTATTATTCTGTTTTTTCTTCGTAGGACGTTGTAGAGTTCTTCTGGTCCGCTGGCCACCAATATTAGGGCTTGTGCCTTGTATGATAAGGCGCCCTATGAGGTAATGTTAGACTAGCGATAATCTATACGCTAAGTCGGTTGGTATTGCACTTCCATCTTCAATGGAGTGTCTGGGGTTTTGTAGATCACTTACGAAGTCGGTATTATCTTTACGACGATGTGTTAAACTCATGGTTCGGTGAGGTTCTTGTAGAAAACACTAAGTATAAAAATAGATATAATTTCTTCTGAAGTTTTACATGCTGAAGATCAGATATGATTGTACAAGTCTTCTAAACTAACGATAGCTTGATCGCTTCTGCCAATGATAATGGCTAATCCTATTCCTCTACATAATAAGCTTAGGTAAAGAGGTACAGGTCTTCTAATGACGATAGCTAACTCTCTTCTGCCTGTCACCATCTCTGTTACAAGTTATGAAGGAACAGACAGTAGTTCGAACATATGAACATACTATCAGATGACATAGTTTCATACGAACACACAATCAAATGAGACACGCTACAGATCACGTAGGCCGTTTGAATAATAGGTCGGGGTAGTTGTCTCAAGCAGGGAGCTTGGACTGTTTCAAAAACAAATGAATGACCACAGATAACGGCATGTTATCTTCCTAGCCTATACTTATTGTATACGTCATCTTTAGCGTCTCTAGTCTGATCACATTCCTGCAAGCAATCTTTTATATATATGGACTAACATTCCATATTTTTTATTATGTAAACACTTACATATATATATATATATATATATATATATATATATATATATATATATATATATATATATATATAATATATGCTTAAAAAATCACTGTAGATGCACGTGACTTCATAAATAAGCGAATACCACAGGAAAATAATAGTCAGAAATCCTGTGGTATTCGCTTATATATATATATATATATATATATATATATATATATATATATATATATATATATATATATATATATATATATATATATACCTTGTTTTTTTTAATACGTGTTATATAGAGGTTTGGGCAGCATTGAGTTAACAACATGTAAATTAATGTAAAAAAGGTAATCATTTAGGTTTTGAAAACCCAGATACTGGTAAAAGCTACTGATAATTATTTTATAACTATTACCACATTTTTTAATGTGTATTTGAAAAGAAGATGGTGTACGGATTAACTTCTAAACAATAAACTAAGATTTAATTTTATAATTACTGAAAAATAACTATTAGTTTACACTTCATGCTACTATTTCGTATCTTGTATCGAATTTAATAGTTTTAAATTGTTTGACGACACGCACATAAACGATAGGGAAAAACATATGTAGAAACTGACGCAGAGTTCCTATGAATGAAATCTTTTTTTAATTCAGCTCTTTATTTTTTGACTCCCGGCTCCCACAGTCCCCTTCCTGGTGGGTGACTGTCTTTGGAAGCAAATAAAAAATCTGTTTGATCTGTATTTTCGCAAGAATAAATTGCTTTGACTCACCGTTTCTCCTGTTTGCCTTTTGCAAATTTATTCTTTTTCCCTTCATTGTAGACCAATTTGTTTTTTTTATTTAAATGTAGCGGATATTCTTTCTTGTTGACCTGAAATCATTTTATTAAATGAACGTCAGTATCTGTTTCCGTCTTTATTTAATAACATTT
>NC_087211.1:2671930-2714430 GCF_015104395.2 Macrobrachium nipponense | reverse complement strand
TATATATACATATATATATATATATATATATATATCTATATATATATATATATATATATAATATATATATAAGAGAGAGAGATACAAATCTCATTCTCTCAGTCATGATATATAGACAGCATACGCCTTAAAGTTTTACAACTTAGAACAAATTATCTAGACGCTTATTAGGCTATGTGTCTCGTTACGGAATACTACGTCTCTCTCTTTCTCTCTCTCTCTCTCTCTCTCTCTCTCTCTCTCTCCACAAAGTTGAAGAATGTCCAGATATATAAAAGGCAATTACCCACCACATTTTCAGCTCCTAAACGCCTCCTCCTGGGAGAAAAAAAAAAGAAAAAAACGAAGGTGGCGCTAAAACATTTTGAGAAATTTTAGGAACGAAGTAAAAAACGGCGTCCGTCCATCACATCTCGTATCTCGCGGGTGTATTTCCTTTCTGGAGTGCCAGTAAGTAAGCTTGTTGGTGTCCACCTTCCATATCAGAAAGGCCTTCATAAACTCGGGCATAAAATGAACACTACTCAGGGAAAAGTGTAGTCCATTCAACTCTCGTTATTTGTAGCTGCAATGCGAGTTGTTACGGCCTCTGGAATCCCTCTTTTGGACTCTTGGGATCCTGCCTTGGTTGTGACTGAAATTCCCTCATAGACTGATGGGTACATCTCTGTTTATTATTATTATTATTATTATTATTATTATTATATTATTATTATTATTATTATTATTATTCATTATTATTCAGTTCATATGGAACATGCCCACCACAGGGGTCATTGACTTGAAATTCAAGCTTCCAAAGAATACTATGGTGTTCTTTAGAAAGAAGTAACAGAAGGAAAAGGGAAAGAAAATACGTATTAAAGAGAAAAAAAATTAATTAACAAAATTATTAAATGAATAATATCAATAATGACTTGAGGGAAATCCTCGACAGAAATATGCCGTTTATTAGAGAAGCCCCTTAGGGGGAAGGTTCCGTCAGTGTACCTCATGCGGTGCACCGTAGGCATTACTTAAGGTTATTGGCAGTGCCCCCAAGCTGCGACCCATTTCATTCCTTTACTGTGCCTCCGTTCATATTTTCTCCTTCATCTTCCTTTCCTCAGCCCTCTCCTAACAATTACTTCACGGTGCAACTGCTTCGAGGTTTTCCTCCTGTTACACCTTTCAGACATTTTTACTTGGTTTGCATTTCAGCGCTGAATGGATTCATAGGTCCCAGCGCCTGGTCTTTGGACTAAAGTTTGATATTCTGTTCTATTATGTCCTTCATTAGATTAGGATTTGGTTCAAACTTCCAGGCAGCGAACGTCAGACTCTCGCTCTATAATTATTTATAAAATCCAACCGATATTCTCTCGCGATGCAAATACATTTTAAATAGGTCACCATTATTCAACACAAATAATACCCCCGGGGGCGGAGGGTGGGCGGGAGAATATGTATTTTTGGAGCGATATAATTGACGCAGCATAATTATGTTCGAAATGCATTTTATTCAGCCTGAATTGGAAAATAAAAATCAAGTATCATCGAAGGAATTTGTATATCATGCAGCATAATTATCGTCTACCTAAAAGCCACTAAATTTTCTGCCCCATTTGAGTCATTTGGGAATTTTTCTGCTGTGTTGAATGACTCCGATGCTCTAATTAAACACATAGAAATGATATATATATATATATATATATATTATATATATCTATATATATATGTGTGTGTGTGTGTGTGTTTGCGTTCATGTGTGTGTCTGTTTGTATGTGTCCTTGTGTGTTAAAAGCTTCGTTGTCCGTTGACCAGGCTTGGAAAAAGCATGAAAAGCAATATAACGTATTCCAAGGCCTCCCACAAAGGCAATCGTCGTGCATGCAGATGCATTCCTTTCCGACCCTCTGTTGCAGAGGTCTCGAGACTTTCATTTCCCAGATGTTGGTTTTTTTTTTTTAAAGCTTTTTTGACAATTTTTCTGAAGAATAAATAGATACGAAATCCGCGAAGGACGTCCTAACTTCTCCTGAACTTCTTCTCATAGGCTCTTGGAAACCAGACTTCCGGTCGGGTGTCGTCTCCTGAAGAATCAGGAATTTGCTTAGGCGGGAATTCCGGGAATCGAGGTTTTGGAAAGGAATCCACTTTTGGGAAGGAATTCCACACCACTGAAGGTAAATGCTGTCGTCCATCTTTTTAGCCTCTTTGTCAGACTTGTAGAGTTGTTTACTTATGGCAAAATACGATGTTGAGTGAAATCTCGTTTATTTCTCTCTCTCTCTCTCTCTCTCTCTCTCTCTCTCTCTCTCTCTCTCTCTGCTTTTCCATAGAGTGTGTAAGAAACCCCACCAATTTTTAATTGATTTTCCGATTTGCTGTAAAAAAGAAATAGAACGTATTATGAAAAGTTCCTTTTCCTAAGGAAATGAAACTGTCCTGAGCGGGCGTAGTGTTATATGGATTAGATTTTAAAAGGTGATAGTAATAGGTCTAATGGACAAGCGATCGTTGCTGATATGATGGCAATACACGAGAGTTAGAAGGTTTTAACAGATCTCTCACCTCAGCAAAATAATCGTTAATATATATCTTTTGCCACATTACCATCCATTGCAAAGAATTCTGAGATGGTCTAAACAGAATGTAAGGAGTTTTGCTTTAATTGTGCATTATTTAACCTGACTTTAAAAGCTTCCTTATTCGTTTCCAGCATATTCAATACTGTAGGGTGCAACCTTTAAGCTCATTGGTTTGATCAGTAATCATTAAACGATTCTCGAATTCCATGTCAACATGAAAGTTACAACGGGGAAAACTAAACTGCAATTAATTTCTGAATGATCTAATGTTTTTTTTAGTAAAACGAAAATATAACCTTTGGTCCTTCATATTCCCATTTCATTCCATCTCCTTTATGAAAGATTTCGAGCAATATTTCCATATTTCAGACACCATATTTTTAGCTCACGAAGAGAAATAATCTCTGGGGCCTGGGCGGTATCTGTTCTCATCCCGCCGTAAGTGTTATGAATCGACTTGGAAAATGTCACTGGCAGATGGCGTTCGCTACTGTTACTGCTGCTGTCTGGGGAATGTGCATTTTTCACTTGTGGAGGAGACAGTTTTTTTCTTTTTTATAGAACGTGTTCTAATCGTAAATGTACTTTTCTCAAACCACCTGATTGGGATATTTCTTACTTTAAAATACTAAAGGTATCGTTTTGATGTTCTTTTGCCCACATTTAACTACGTCGCTGGAAATCTGGACATTTTATGTATTTTTCATTTTTCCCCTTTGAAATCTGAGTATTTTATATATTTTTTAAGTTTTCTTTCCTTTGAAATCTGAGTATTTTATATATTTTTCAAGCTTTCTTTCCTTTGAAATCTGAGTATTTTATATATTTTCCAAATTTTTTTTACTTTGAAATCTGAGTATTTTTATATTTTTCAAACTATTTTTTCCTTTGAAATCAGAGTATTTATGTATTTTTCAAATAATTTTTCCTTTGAAATCTGAGCATTTTGCATATTTTTCAAATCATTTTTTTTTCGTTTTACATCTGAGGATTTCACATATTTTATAAGATTAATTTTTCATTTAACATTTGAACATTTTACTTTTTTTAGAATCATTTTATTTTATTTGAGCATTTTACATATTTTTTTATTGTTTATACTTTTGAAATGCGAGCATTTTGCATGTGTTTAAAAGTATTTTCCTTTTGAAATCTGAGCATTTTACACATTTTTAAGGATTTTCATTTGAAATCTGAATAATTTACGCATTTTTAGAATTATTTTTCCTTTTGAAATCTAAGCGTTTCACATATATTTTTTTCATATATTTTTTTTATAGTATCTTTCTTGAAATCTGAGTATTTTACATAATATCCCTAAATTTCTTGTCTCTTGTGACTTACCAGTGTGACGACACAGGTTTTGTCACTTGAATGACTAAGAGTTTCGTAAACCTTCTCTTTAGCATCGTCCAGAGAGTTACCCATCAATTCACCTTTCATGGTAAAATTAATCTTAAATTACAGAATATCAAACTTAAATCCGATTAGGAATATCTTTTACATTTATAGCAATACAACAGTTCGAATGTTTTTACCACAAAAAGACCTTTTTTCATTCTCGTTACATAATCTCATTTAGTACCAAGACCTTTCAGCTGCTTAGCTTTATAATTCTTAATATCGTTTATTTGCAGCATCATCAATTCTCTCTCTCTCTCTCTCTCTTTCTCTCTTTCTCTCTCTCTCTCCCCAGGGCATCAGGGAGGGGACCCTTCCTCTGACCCCAGTTGATCCCAAATCAGCAGCAATGCAATTGCATCAGTGTCCTTCCTTCCTTCCCCCCTTCCCCCTCACGGCTTCGTCTCCGGGCTGCATCGTGTGAGGAATTATCCGGCGAAAGAAGTGTCTATTATTATTATTATTATTATATTGTTATTATTATTCCCTGTTCATCTCTATCAATTACAAAATGAGAATCAGTCGAGGACTTCAGATATGAAATGTAGGTTGATATTGCCAGTTTCGCTGCTATTATTATTATTATTATTATTATTATTATTATTATTATTATTATTATTATTATTATTTTATTATTATTATTTTTTTTTTTTTTTTTTTTTTTTTTTTTTTTTTTTTGTTTTTTTTTTTTTTTTTTTTTTTTTTTTTTTTTTTTTTTGCTCTATCACAGTCCTCCAATTCGACTGGGTGATATTTATAGTGTGGGGTTCCGGGTTGCATCCTGCCTCCTTAGGAGTCCATCACTTTTCTTACTATGTGTGCCGTTTCTAGGATCACACTCTTCTGCATGAGTCCTGGAGCTACTTCAGCCTCTAGTTTTTCTAGATTCCTTTTCAGGGATCTGGGATCGTGCCTAGTGCTCCTATGATTATGGGTACGATTTCCACTGGCATATCCCATATCCTTCTTATTTCTATTTTCAGATCTTGATACTTATCCAATTTTTCCCTCTCTTTCTCTTCAACTCTGGTGTCCCATGGTATTGCGACATCAATGATGATACTTTCTTCTTGAATTGTCAATCAATGTCACGTCTGGTCTATTTGCACGTATCACCCTATCCGTTCTGATACCATAGTCCCAGAGGATCTTTGCCTGATCGTTTTCTATCACTCCTTCAGGTTGGTGCTCGTACCACTTATTACTGCAAGGTAGCTGATGTTTCTTGCACAGGCTCCAGTGGAGGGCTTTTGCCACTGAATCATGCCTCTTTTTGTACTGGTTCTGTGCAAGTGCGGGCATTCACTTGCTATGTGGTTTATGGTTTCATTTTTCGTATTGCACTTCCTACATATGGGAGAGATGTTATTTCCGTCTATCGTACTTTGAACATATCTGGTTCTTAGGGCCTGATCTTGTGCCGCTGTTATCATTCCTTCAGTTCCTTCTTTAGCTCTCCCCTCTGTAGCCATTGCAATTTGTCATTGCTGGCTAGTTCTTTAGTCGTCTCATGTAGTCCGTGCATTGGTTTGTTGTGCAGTCCTCTGTTCTTTCTGTCTTTCTCCTGTCTCTGTATATTTCTGGGTCTTCGTCTGCTTTTTATTAGTCTTCTTTCCCATGCATCTTTAGCCACTCGTCTTCACTGGTTTTCAGATATTGCCCCAGTGCTCTGTTTTCGATGTTGACGCAGTCCTCTATTATCTTAGTAGTCCTCTCCCTCCTTCCTTTCGTGTTATGTATAGTCTGTCCGTATTTGCTCTTGGGTGTAGTGCTTTGTGTATTGTCATATGTTTCCTGGTTTTCTGATCTATGCTGCGGAGTTCTGCCTTCGTCCATTCCACTATTCCTCCGCTGTATCTGATTACTGCACTGCCCAGGTGTTTATGGCTTTTATCATATTTTCCCCCCCGGCTTGATTTTGCCCTGAGTATCGCCTTGAGTCTCTGCATATATTCTTTCCTGATCGTGTCCTTCATCTCTTGGTGTTTTATATCTCCTCCTTCCATTATTCCCAGGTATTTGTATCCTGTCTCTCTATGTGTTTGATGTTGCTCCCATCTGGTAGCTTTATCCCTTCAGTTCTCGTTACTTTGCCTTTTTGTATGTTGACTAAGGCGCATTTTTGCTATTCCAAACTCCATCCTGATGTCCCCAGATACAATCCCTTACAGTCTGGATTAGGGTATCTATTTCCTTGATGCTCTTACCATACAGCTTGATGTCGTCCATGAACATCAGATATTATTATTATTATTATTATTATTATTATTATTATTATTATTATTATTATTATTATTATTATTATATTATTATTATTATTATTATTATTATTATTAATTAATTATTATTATTATTATTACCACCATCAGAAAGAAGGAAGAAGACCCTCTTGGAGGCAATTTTAGATGAATATAAAATGGCTGCATCGTATGAATTGGTTTTTTTACTGAGTTTTCTCAATTCTCATACTTCGCTTTTCCTGCACATCAATATTGGTCAATAGTTGGGCCAGTGTGTAGTATTTCCTGTAGATAGAAAACAGGGGTATGTTCTACAGTAAAACAATCATCTTTTGTTTACAGCAGTTAGTGAAACATAGGGTTGTAGGGCCGTAGGGTTTCTCCGTGCAAATGTGCAAATGGTTTTTCTTTTTCGGTGTTATTTCTTTTTTTCTGACGTTAGTTTTCCATCTATATGTTTCGACCAGCTCGATGGTCATCTTCAGGATGCGCGTGGCGGTACTTATAGTGGTCTCGGAACGGATCGATCTATCTTGGCGATAGATAGATAGATAAGTTTCTCATTGTGCTTCAGTGTTGAAGAGATACCTCGAACGCCTTTTAAAGAGAGAGAGAGAGAGAGAGAGAGAGAGAGAGAGAGAGAGAGAGAGAGAGAGAGAGAGAGTGATTAATTAACCGAAGCTTGAACGATTTTCATTGGAATTGATGGTAGACATTCTCGCGAAATCAAGTACTCACTCTATTATATATCTCTCTCTCTCTCTCTCTCTCTCTCTCTCACAGACGACCAGCCATAACTTTCAATTAATAACTGGGCACTCAATTTTCCTGCTCGGCTCAGGAAAAAGGGTAACTGGGTTTTGGAGGAAAATATGACATGTTTCCTTTACCGAGAAATTTATAAGAACCTTTAAGCCTATTTGAGGTAAATATTATTCTTTGATAGACAAATATTAGTAAAATAGATATCTGTATAATAGTCTGTTTCAGCGGCAATCTTTCCCACTCTTAGAGACTATTCTGATTGTCTCAAAGGTCATCTCTCTGTCTTGGTCATATGAATTACCCTCGTAGAGGAAACCTAGATAGAACGCAAGGCAAGTATGAATTCTTGAATGACACATTTTGAATTTTGTCTTCATGATTTCTGAAGAAAAAAAATTGTTGGAAAACAATCTTTTGTATGAAGTTGTTACATTCGGAGAAAGAATTCGAATTGGCTGTAAATGGATATATATATATATATATATATATATATATATATATATATATATATATATATATATAAATACATATATTATATGTAAATATATGATATATAATATAATATACATATATTTATATGTGGCCATATGTGTGCATATATATATTACTTGGAGGCTTTAATTATGCTCTAAAAGAAAATTATAGATTATATATATATATATATATATATATATATATATATATACTATATATATATATATATATATATATATACACACACACACACGCATGCTTCCATTTCTTTTTTTGCTGAGATTGAAATTTCACAAACCCGTAAGAAAAAAAGATGTAGACATATGCATATAAGCGTTTAAAGAGTAAGAATGTAAAAATAGAGGAGAGATTATCTTGAAAAAGTAAACCCCGCGATGTTAATTAAACCTCCTTCCTATTCAGGAACGATAAGAAGAAAATTCGGTCCGAGATGAAAAGAGAATTGCTTCCAGTGTTCGCAAAGGCCTTTTCCTCCTCCTCAGATAAGACGGAGAATATTATTGCTAAAAAGAACCAAGTCACTTCTCATAATCTCATTTATCCTCTGTATGAAAAATGTCAGTCAGTGTAATCTTGAAGGCTGTTCCTTCGCTAGTATAAAAAAAGAAACAAGTGGGTGAATGAAAAATGATGTTGTTGAGGATAACCCGTTTGGAAAAATATGACGCAAACGTAATGATGTGAAGACACTTTCATCCCAGGAGGTCCTCAGAAATTAGAGGAAGCGAGAATTGCAGTCGGTTTGTTTCCTCAGTTACTCTAGAACAATGGATGAGCGTGGCGGAAGAATTGTATTGAAATAATGTGGTCATTGTTTCGGACGCATTCAAGGTATACGAGCTTGACAAGTGTGCTTGGATAGGCTGTTATCTGGTGTTATATAAATATATACATCTCTCTCTCTCTCTCTCTCTCTCTCCTCTCCTCTCTCTCTCTCTCAAAACCTTATCTAGGTCGCATTTCTTTTGAAATGCAAACAAGCTATGAAATCTGATAGTATTCTTCGGTCTTATTTTATATTTATTTTTGAAATTTTATTTTGGGTCTTGCAAGTATATGTGACACCGTGTTTGCATTCATAATAAACTCGGTTTTTATAAAAAGTGTTTTTTTTTCCGTAGGGCGTTTTAAAATTATGCTAAAGTGGGACCCGAACACCTTCAGTAACTGGTCTTTGCCCAAGCAGGATCATTTTTAGTGTGACCTTCTCCAAAAGATTTTGCACATTAATAGTTACAGAAATTATTGCTTGTCACTGAATGATAGAATTTTAAGACACGAATATATATGTGACTTAGTAAATATGATATTTATAGTGTAATCAACTTTCACGTGAAACAGTTGTCAATCAAACATTGTTATCAGAAACATGTCAGGGAAGAGGCTTGTGGTACTTAGACAGGAAAACTGATTGTTGATCCTGCACTGTGGTATTACTTAAGGTTCTTTGCAGATTTCCTTCGGCCCTTAGCTGCAGTCCTTTTATTACTTTTACTGTACCTCTAGGCATGTTCTCTTTCCGCGATCTCATTTTCCTCTACCATCGCCTAACGTAAGTTTCATAGTGCAACTGCTTTGAGGTTTTCCTTCTGTTACACCTTTCAACCTTTTTACTCTCAGTTTCCCTTTCAGCGCTGAATGACCTCATAAGTGCCAGCGCTTGGCCTTTGGCCTAAATTCTATATTCCATCTTATTCTACCACCAACATCAGATAACAAATACATGAGGGAAGTGGGGCGGAGTAGCTAGACCAGAAAATTGATTTCTGAACCAAAATAAGGAGAAAATAAACAAAAATGAATATCGACTGAGCATCTGCTCCACGGAATAGAGGACTGATTGGATGGGAGCCTAGATTGTCTCCGTATTGGAGCTTTCATCTCATCATCGGATGGGAAATAAGGCAGAGGAATTTCGCTCGAGTTCATCTGCTCCTGAAATAAAAATTCTTGGCATTTTGTTTATCTGTACCAGCGTTTACGAAGCTTTCTGGTCGTGTCAGTTCGGATGTCCGAACGAGAAGGATATTCTGTAATCGGACATTTTGAGTCTGTGGAACACTGGTTGGTCCTTAATTAACAAAATAGAAAAGCAGGATTTTATTATATTTTGCCAATTGCAGATTACAATTCTGATATGTTTTATTTACTTATTTTTAAAAATTGTTCTGTTCTGAAGTGAAGCCCCGGAAATTTTTTTAATCCTTAATTAACAAAGCAGAAAGGTAATATTTTGATCCTTTTTTTTACAATGTTTAAAATACAGTTAAATTATATGTTTTTTTTTTTACCTAATTGTGGTAAAACATGTTCTACTTTTTAGTGAAGGTTCCTGGCATTTTTTTAATTAATCGCGAATTAACACTATTGAAAGGCAGTATTTTATGATATTTGAACTTGGGTTAAAACAGTGACTAGATTTATAATGAAGATCCCTGAAAATGGATGCAGAGATTTCAATCTGCTTACTTGTGATTCGCGCGGTGATTTCAACGCTACTGAAACCTTATCGAATTTTACTCAGGAGAGAGAGAGGAGAGAGAGAGAGAGAGAGAGAGAGAGAGAGAGAGAGAGAGAGAGAGAGAGAGAGATTCCTTGCATCTCAAAATGAAATTTGGAAACCTCTCAGGAATCTCGGACTGTTTTTTTTTTTTTTTTTTTCTGGACTCCTGAATCAGAATCACTTGCTGGATTCTCAAGCCTTCCTTTTCGGGAAGGGAAGATCTTTTGTAAACAAAAACAAAAAAAATCTATAAATACACCAGGTTTTTGTTTTTAATGGTAGGTAAGTCGTTTGCTTTCCAGTTCTTATGTACCCATTAATTAATACTGATGGCTAATGATGAGGTCGTGTTGTTTTTTGTAATTTAAATAATATCAATAATAAATAATAAATTAATAATAATAATAATAATATAATAATAATAATAATAATAATGGCATGTAAGTATTCCCAGTCTTCGTTTGACAACCTGATTCTCATATATTAAATCTATTGGTTTAAATCCAGTTACGTTAGTCTGTTGCGTACTTTAGAGAAAGCGGCAAAAGTACATACAACACATCTGCTATAACGTCTTTTTAGATCATTCGCGCTATTTCAATTATCGCAAAAATCGTTAAACCTCAACAAAGGAACATAATCTTTCCTAAGATAGGAAAAAAGGTTTCTGGCCAAGTTTCTCCCCTGATTGAAAATTTTCGCCGTGAAAGAGTTATTACTTTTTTTTTCGCGTAGTTTATTTCGATGCCGGTTTCTTGAGAGTCTTGCGAGGAAATGAATAACTAACGACAGTGGTCACAAGAAAGCAGTCTACTTTATTGAGGTAGTGGCTTTTCTCATTATCTCCACTTCGATTTGAGAGGAGGGACCCAGAGCACAGAACCCCTTTAATTGCTTTTGCTTATATTTTCCTATTGATAAAAAAGATTTAAACATAAGTGTTTTAACTTGCTGAAAAATTATTTATCTTCTGTTACAACAAATTGAATTTAAATCTACAGAAATATTTTTCATGGTATCCTAATTGGTACTGTATTATATATATATATATATATATATATATATATATATATATATATATATATATATGTATATATATACATATATAATATATATATATAAGATATATATAAATATATATATATATATATATATATATATATATATGGAGCAGATTTGTGCTTGGCTACCAGATGTGGCATCTAGCATGCATTTATCAACTGACACATAGCCACGTAAATTATCTACTTGAATAACAGTAGACAACTAATGTCGCAAGTAAACATTACTTATCACTTACTGACAGCGATGGAAACTTCAAAAGTTCAGGCGATGATGCAATTTCTAATAACTGGTCTCTTCTTTCTGTATTTCCTTTGAACTTCTGTTACTTCTTTCTCATGAAAACCACATTCTTGGGAAGCTGGGATTGTACGTCAGTGGCCTTTGTGAGCTATTTTCTTCTTCTTCTTCTTTTGAATAATAATAATAATAATAATAATAATAATAATAATAATAATAATAATAATAATATAATAATAATAATAATGATAATAATAATTCTTGAAAATTGGGTTATTAGATATACGACGTTCAACAAGTAAACCAATTTAACCTCCCCCTCCCCCAGCCCCAAAAAAGTGGACTCATGATAGACAGGAATTCAGTTCATGACCACCGCAGTTCCGAAGGTATAACCCCGGGGTCAATTCCACCTTCCTCTTTCACACCCCATCTGTTGCTGAAGAAGTTGCGAGGCCTTCAAATTAGCTCTAATTCTTCCCAGGTCGGACGAATTTCCTCCCAGAAGTAAAATGGTGGTTTATGCTCTTTCCGGTTGTGATCTCAGTTTCACCCAACGTTTGTTTGTTTGTTCGGGAGTCTGGGATCCGAATGGGAAAAAGGACTAGACTTTAGTTCCTAAAACCTGGAGAGGAAGAGAGAAGAAAATTGAGATTGTTTTGAGGAAAGACGAAAGGCTGGGAGAAAGAAAGGCTAAGGACAAAGGGGAAGAAAGACGAAATGCGAGAAACAGCCAAGGGATTGATGGCCTTTGAATTCTGTCTGCTCGATGTGGACCCGATGTAGTCAGCGTCCAGTTAACTGCATTTACACAAATAAACAGTCTGATTCCAGAGCAATTGGCAGATTTCCCTTCCTGTCTACTGCAACAAGTCTCTAATTTTTAAAGTTACTGGAACAACAACTATAACCGGACAATACTTTGGGAGCAATAAGCGGATCAAATTTCATGTAATAATTCTTGAAAACATGAGATGTTTTGGAGAACATCTTTGGAAATTCGTCATCGAATGTTGATCTGTCGACCTTTAATGGTATTAGAATGTAATGATTCTTAAAAAATTTAGATTATTTCTTAGAAATTATTAGTAATTCGTCATCAGATGTCCTTATGTAGTCCTTTCATGATAGTAGAATGTAATAATTAAATGTCTTTTCATGGCAGTAGATTTTGTAGTAGTTAATATCTTTTTCATGAATAACTATCTCACGTTGAAAGGATAACCTTTGAGTAACCAGAAATTTGAGAGACTTGACGTCAACTTTTTTTTTTTTTTTTTTTTTTATTTTTATTAAAAATGCTAGAATTCCAAGTTATGGTAACATTATGGAACTTAGTATATCGCGGTACGATTGTTACCGAGTTCAAAATTAAAGTACATTTGTCTGTTAGAATTCAGGGCCAAACCTATAAAACTCATATTTTTTTTACATGTCGGCAACAAGTAGACAAATAATTGTTTTGTTGAACTTGTAATTGTAAATCTGAAACAAGTGGCTTCAATATTTTTGGCCTTGTTACAGAACGAGTTGAAATTTATATGCACCAACTCTTCTACCTTCTATGAATGTTTCAGTTGTAATGTTTGTGAAAAGAAAAGTTGCGTCATAACTTGTCAAAGAGCTGTCAAAATTGCAATTCTCCAGGAATAATAATTTTCTTGTGATGGTATGGAAATAGAATTGATATTCTCTTATGAAAGGTCTTGGATGCCTTTAGCACAGGGAGGAAAGGCAGTTATTCCATTCCTAGTCTTTATATAACCCATACCATACTTTTTGGGTAAACCATTAGCCAACTGATGTGTGTAATCATAGCCTTTATACTTCCCACACTTGAATATTGTTATTCAGTATATCCCAGTTTTAGCGAATAATCATGTAGAATATAATCTCCAGGTTCATAATTATGTTTTTTTTGACAAGTCGCGCCTCAAGGGAGTTATTCATATACAGACTCTCTCTCTCTCTCTCTCTCTCTCTCTCTCTCTCTCTCTCTCTCTCTGTTTTAATTTTTACAGTTCATCATTTGAGCAGTTAAATGTCAGTAGAGCATGCAGTATATGCAAATAGATATAGCGACAGAGAATCAAGTTCTGGATTATTGAAGGAAAAGAAATGGATAATGCTTTTATAATCGTGTTGCAGTAGGTATTATGATATGCATGCATGAAATGGAATGTTCATCTACACATAGTTGTACGCTTGCGCAAGCTAGCATACACGTATATGCACACGGACGGATTGACACCAAAGCGTGCACTCATATACACACAAAAAACACACACACTAAACTACTTCAATATATTTTGGCGTTTTTATGGTCTCCTTTTATTAGATATATATATATATATATATATATATATATATATATATATATATATATATATATATAATATATATATATATAATATATATACTATATATGATGAGAGAGAGAGAGAAGAGAAGAGACAGACAGACAGACAGACAGACAGACGTACCCATATTTCCTTTCTTAGTCTGGTAACAATCACCCCTTCCAGCGCACGTATTCCCCAACAGAATAAACGTCTCCCCCAAAAGGCCGCTGGCAGAATCTGGGAGCCAAAAGCCGCGAGCAGAGTTGCCGGGATGCTGAAATTTTAAAGGCGGGAAATGGCGGCCTCTTCTCTCGAAGGGATCTGTTGTTTATCCTGCAATGAATAATGGATCTCGGGTCAGTTGTTCTCAGCCTGCCAGGAACAGGCTTCCTTCCCAAAGACCGGAGATTTCCGGTAGCAGCCATTCCTGGCGATAAATATAGGATTAGTCTGTTGTTTCGCTGAGGAGAATGTGATGAGGGAATTATTCTCTATCGCTTTGGTTACTTAATGAAAAGGTGGTGTTGTCCCGTGTGAGTGGGAATATAGTAGACGTTTGCTTTTCTGAATGTTTGTGTGTTGTCGAGACTTCCCTAGAACAGTCACTTTTAGTTTTCTGTAAAAGAAAGCTATTGAGATGGCTTTGCCTGCCCGTCCGCACTTTTTTCTATCCGCACTTTTTTCTGTACGCAGTTGTTCTGACCGCCCACAGATCTGAAAAATTACTGAGGCTAGAGGACCGCAAATTAATATGTTGATCATCCACCCTCCAATCATCAAACGTACAGAATTGCAGCCCTCTAGCCTCAGTAGCTTTCATTATATTTTAGGTCTAGCACCGCTACGGGTGCCAACAACATAGGCCACCACCGGGCCGCGGCTGAAAGTCTCATGGGGTGCGGGTGAGAGTTTCAGGGGCCGTGGCTAAAGAGTTCCAAACAATATTTAAACGCTGTACAGAAAACTCGATTGCACCGAAAATAAAAGACGTCGGCCCATTTTTTATTTATTTTAGAAATTGATATCGACGTAACTACAGGTGTCCCGAGTGCTGCAGTGAAGGCATCAAGGGACCACTCAGGGGAGTTGAGGACGGACCATCGTGCATGGTGTAAGGCCTCCAGAGGGTTCGCACCAACCTGTTAGTGGGCCTTGCATGTATATATATATATATATATATATATATATATATATATATATATATATATTATATATGTGTGTGTGTTCGTGGTGTGTGTATATATATAATGGTGTGTATGTATGTATATATGTGTGTGTGCGTGTGTGTGTGTATATGTATATGTGTGTGTGTATGTATATATGTGTGTGTATGTATGTAACGGGTGTAATTGGTGTACTTTTTTTTGATTTTTGTGAGTAAAACATGCTTATATCATCCTGCACTTAATGATACGTTTAATGAAAGAAATTACAAGATCAGGAACATTAGGGTTCCCTCATCCATGACAGCATAATTTCATGGTGGAGAGAGAGAGAGAGAGAGAGAGAGAGCTTCCATTTCCTTGTGGCTGCATGTAATGAAACTGGAATTTCAAACGCCATAAAATCTACGAGAAATATTTCGATGCTTCGTCATTTTCTCTTCCATCGATTTTCTGTCATTTTCGCTTCATCAGGCTTCGTGCTTCAGTTGAATATACTTCCAGCCTTTTTTATTCTGTCTTTTCAGCTACTATATTTTATGACAATGATTAATTAATCATTTTCTCTCTCTTCCGTTCGCTATCATTTTTGGTTGATCAAATCTTCAGTTGAATACTCCCAGTCTTGCGTAATGTCTTTTACACACATCATGTTTACTTCAGAAGTTCAAGCGACGACGCAATGTCTTACTACCTTGAATGCAATTTTGGGATTTGAACATTTTACTTACATTTTTTTATTATTATTTATTAAGCTGTTGTTATATTTTTTTACAGCAAATAAGATATCTCTTTCGTTTTGTATTTCCGATTACCTTCTGTTGAATCTTTCTGGTGAACATCACATTCTTTGAAAGCTTTAATTTCAAGTCTGTGGTCCTTGTTAGCTTGTTCCATTTAGATAGGTTTCCTGTCCTGAATAATAATAATAATAATAATAATAATAATAATAATAATAATAATAATAATAATAATAATAATAACCTTTCAAGTGAATGATGTGTCTTAACATTCTCTCTATTTTATCTATTGAATGGTTACCATCTTGTTTATCTATAATAAAAATGAATATTAATGAAAATTATTGTTGTCGTAAAAACAGGGGGATTTGAGGTCATCCTCTGGGAAATACTTTTCCAGCGGAACTCTGCAAATGTATTCAGAAGACTGGGCGAGGCAAAATTGCCATCGACTATTTGTAATTACTTTCTAATTGGATTCCCGTATTTTGGAAAAGTTTTGTGTTAATCACCAACTGACGAGGTTCTGGTGGCGTTGAAAACGAGAAGATTTATTGGATTCATTCGAATTAAACCAAAATAACGGGAAATTGGAAAACTTTGATTTTAGGATACATTAACTTTTCCTAGTTAGCGTCGGTTTGGTGTAAGAATATTCAGAAAATCATATGTTGCATATTTTGAATTGATCAGAAATTCAAAATCGAGTTTAATTTACGTTATTTCCATGTATTTTCTTTTTCATCGTCATATACGGAAGTAGAAATCTATTTTGTAGTTGATTCTTAGTCATATACTAAAATGTTGGATTTCAAATATTTAAAAATCTGATCATCAGTATATATATTTATGTGTGTGTGCGTGTGCGTACGTATGTGTGGCTTAATACCAGTTGAACACGCTGAAAATTATTTATATATCATCTCGTAAAAGGATTCTACTCAAGAACAAAAATAATCAAATATATCTGAATGGTTTTTAATAAAGAAGAAAACTATTCCAGCAACCTTTCCCGGGGTCTAAGTCAGTTAATCGACAGGCGATACCAAGCACAAATACGCCCTTTTTTTAAAAGGTCGATCCCGTCATTTAAAAATGATGAATATCGGAAGGCTCTCCTGTTGAACCATTTGGGGTGGGGGTGTGGGGGGGGGGGGGGGCGTTTGGGGGAAATCCTCGCAATCGACCCCAGAACTTGGCGTAATACTCACAGGGTTATCGGGGAGAAAAAGTGCAAAGTCTCCTTCTTTGTTCGCGAGGATATTAATCATCAGTGGAGGAGAGAGAGAGAGAGAGAGAGAGTTCATTGAGGAAAGGTGTGAAGAAGCGCTTTGCCCTTCCATTTTCATTTTTCTGGAATGCTACATATTCAGTGGCGTTAAAAACGGAAATGGATGATGTTTTAGCCTCCCTGGGGACATTAAGAGATACATTCTCTTTCTCACCAGGCAACTTGTAACTCTCGTCCCACTGGCTGCCGATGGCATTAGCTGAGCAGGATGAAAAGCCTTTATTTAATCCCCTTTTATATATATATATATATTATATTATATATATAATATATATAAGTATATATATATATATATTATATAATATAATATAATAATAATAATAATTAATAATAATAATAAAATAATAATAATAATAATAATAACTAATAATAATAAAGAAAGAGAGTAAATAAAAATAGAGAAAAGTGCTTTGTAAAACTCCCTCCACTGAGAGAGCCAAAGGACACCCAACCTTCGCAGTATTAGAAATGTCAGTTGTTTTGCAGAGTTCAGCTGTCGGGTGGCACAACCATTATGCTCCAGTAAATAACTGTTGAACTGTATTTACACTTCCCTGGGGATGTTGGGGAGGGGGGGAGGGGGGGGTGAATGGAACTCTCTAAGCAGTGTTTTCCTTTTAGAGTTTAATTTCAAGATTGTATTTTATAAAACCGTGCATTTGGGATGAAATGATAACATTTTCTTTTATTAAACTGAAAATATAAAAATGCACGATTTTTTTTCATTAGGTTACTTTACATCGATGTGGGACGAGGTTGTAAAATATACCTTTATTAAAGTTAATTTATACATAGATAAATTTTTTTTAATTGATTATTTTTAAATCGACGTGAGATTTAAGTCTGCATTTTCTTTTGGGATTGAAACAGGAGGCGAGATGAGTCCCGGACGAGGGACTCGTTCCAGAGACTGAGCTGCGAAAAGGGTAGGGGCTCGCAGCTTCACCCGAATATTTCGCGGTAACTGGATCTCTCCTGGTAACGTGAGTTTTTAAACGTATATTTTCACACAATATATATATATATATATATATATATATATATATATATATATGTATATATATATATATATATATACATATATATATATATATATATATATATATATATATATATATATATATTTATATATATATATATATATATAGTGTGTGTGTGTGCGTGTTGTATTCGTCTCGAACTTACACTTTGTAATTCCAATTACTTCTAAGGTTTCTTTCTTGTTTATTTTCCTTTGAAATTCCAATTCCTTGAAGCTGCCTTTCATATTGAACATATGTACTATTTCATTCACCACATTACAAGGAACACATTCTTATACTTTCGAGGCCAAGAAATGTGAAACTCTTTCTCTTCCTCAGACGACGCAAATTGAATTATTATTTTTTATTGTATTTTATTTTTATTATTATTATTATTTTTTCTTTATTGACTGGATCGTAGTTCTGCACCTGGCTACCTTCCTGTAAAGGAACAGAAAATTCGTATTAGTAATTTTCTTTCTTATAAGATAAGAAGACGGATTTTGACCTCTTCTTGAGTGAGCGTTGTTACCACTGGATAGCCTCGCTCTGTCTCTCTTTAGTATTGGAACCAAGATGCAAAAGGGGGATTCCTTCCTGCTCCTGTAAGATATCTTCGTGGGATTCCTAGGGGACAACTTATAATACTTCTATATTCTGGATGCTTCAATATGAAGAGTCCACTATATTTCATATTAGGTTTCTTCTACTGCTAAGGTTCAAGCTTTTTTCGCATCATGGTTCATAGAAACCTTTCCTGGAGTTATTCACTATGAAGAAATGAGGTATGCAATTCATATTTATAAGTATTCAGCTTCATGAATAAGAGGTTTCAAAGTAGTTTCAGGGGAGCTATGCACAATTAATAAATTAAGTGTTCACATCATATTCATAAATATTCAGCTTAATGAATACGAGCTTTCAACGTGCGTGACGAAGGAGTTATTCAACATGAATAAATTACGAATTCACATCATATTCACAAGTATAGACCATAGTTCATTAGGCAGCATTTAGAAGAAGGCGACAAGGGAATTATTCACTGTGAAGAAATTAAGAATGCGAATCATATCCATATGTATTTAGCTTAGTTAAATAGATAGCATTTAATAGAGGGTGACAAAGGAGCGAGAAACTATAAAGAAATGAAGTATTGAAATCAAAATCATAAATATTCAGCCTAATTCACGACGCAACTTGAAGGTTTGTGACAAAGGAGTGAGAATGACCTCGGTCGGATAAATCGGACGAGAAAAATGGACCCATGAATTAGAAGCGGTGACAATTGACGCCAGAAACGTCGCCGAGAATTAAATACAGAAATGTTCTGCGGAATTAAATGGTTCTTTTTACGTCGGTTTACGTTGCTCTATCGATCCCATGTTTGTTAACGAAGATAATAGTGGCCTCAGAACAGGATTATATATATCAGGAGTTTGTGTGTGTTTGTGTACTCACGGCAGACACAGTTTTTCCCGGTTCCTTTTTCTAGCATTTCTGTGATTATGGGTACAATTTCCACTGGCATATCCCTTATCCTTCTTATTTCTATTTTCAGGTCTTGCTACTTATCAATCTTTTCTCTCTCTTTCTCTTCTACTCTGGTGTCCCATGGTATTGCGACATCAATGAGTGATACTTTCTTCTTGACTTTGTCAATCAACGTCACGTCTGGTCTATTTGCACGTTATACACCCTATCTGTTCTGATACCATAGTGCCAGAGGATCTTTGCCTGATCGTTTTCTATCACTCCTTCAGGTTGGTGTTCGTACCACTTATTACTGCAAGGTAGCTGATGTTTCTTGCACAGGCTCCAGTGGAGGGCTTTGCCACTGAATCATGCCTCATTTTGTACTGGTTCTGTGCAAGTGCCGGACATTCGCTTGCTATGTGGTTTATGGTTTCATTTTTCGTATTGCACTTCCTACATATGGAGAGATGTTATTTCCGTCTATCGTTCTTTGAACATATCTGGTTCTTAGGGCCTGATCTTGTGCCACTGTTATCATTCCTTCAGTTTCCTTCTTTAGCTCTCCCCTCTGTAGCCATTGCCACGTGTCATCGCTGGCTAGTTCTTTAGTCTGTCTCATATTGTCCGTGCATTGGTTTGTTGTGCCAGTCCTCTGTTTTGTTTGTCGTTCTCCTGTGTCTGTATATTTGTGGGTCTTCGTCTAATTTTAATAGTCCTTCTTCCCATGCACTCTTTAGCCACTCGTCTTCACTGGTTTTCAGATATTGCCCCAGTGCTCTGTTCTCGATGTTGACGCAGTCCTCTATGCTTAGTAGTCTTCTCCCTCCTTCCTTTCGTGTTATGTATAGTCTGTCCGTATTTGCTCTTGGGTGTAGTGCTTTGTGTATTGTCATATGTTTCCTGGTTTCCTGATCTATGCTGCAGAGTTCTGCCTTTGTCCATTCCACTATTCCTGCTCTGTATCTGATTACTGGGCACTGCCCATGTGTTTATGGCTTTTATCATATTTCCTGGCGTTGAGTTTTGACTTGAGTATCGCCTTGATCTCTGCATATATTCTTCCTGATCGTGCCTTCATCTCTTGGTGTTTTATATCCCCTCCTTCCATTCCCAGTATTTGTACTCCTGTCTCATCTATGTGTTTGATGTTGCTCCCATCTGGTAGCTTTATCCCTTCAGTTCTCGTTACTTTGCCTTTTTGTATGTTGACTAAGGCGCATTTTTCTATTCCAAACTCTCCATCCTGATGTCCCCAGATACGATCCTCACAGTCTGGATTAGGGTATCTATTTCCTTACCCTAATTATTATTATTATTATTATTATTATTATTATTATTATTATTATTATTATTATTATTATTATTATTATTATTATTCAGAAGATGAACCCTACTCATATGGAACAACTCCACAGGATCCATTGACTTGAAATTCAAGCTTCCAAAGAATATTATGATGTTCATACCGTGGACGTTATTGCCCCGTGATAACCCAAGGCATTAGATAAGAAGCAATCTCATTAATTTAATGTTGTTTATAGTTTCTTTAATCGAAAATGTCAGGCGTGCATATGCAGTGAAGAATAGCGTCATGACTGAGCAGAGAGCCATGGCATTTAGATTAATGATAGGAAACAGACTCATTAATGAGTTTGATAGTTTTACTTTTTTTTTATCGAAAATGCTTGCGCTCAGTCAAGAATAGCTTTTACACCTCAGGAGAGAAAACCGTCATGTAAATCAATGATTGAAACTTTCCATTCCGTAATTAATCCCCTTTGTATCTGACTGAGGGTCATTAATGGAAATCAACGGACCATTTAATGGTCCTCGGGGTCTTTGAGATCAACCGGTACTCGGACCTACAAAGGGATGCTTAGCAATATCTCCGTCGGCCCCTCTCTGCCTGCTTGCTTGCTAACGCACTTTCCAATTTCCTGAATGGGGCTCTGAAGAAGCATCTGTGGACTTCTGCCAAATGAAGACGCGGGCGGAAGAGATGGGCTGAATCGTGCGCGCCCAGAGATGTGCTGTTTCCATTTTCCCAAATGGTCGTTTTCGTATCAAATGCCGCTGTATAAAAGGCCGATATGGAAATGAATTTATGTATCAAATTCCTTTCTGAATTTTGGAAGGGATCCAATGAATATGATTTCCGTTTAGAAAACTATCCCGTCTGTATAATGAATAAGTTATTTATGTATATATATGTTTTTTTATATTATATATATAATATATATATATATATATATATATATATATATATATATGTATATATACGTATATGTATATATATATATATATATATATATATATATATATATATATTGTGTATAATGTATATGTATGTATATATATATATATATATATATATATATATATATATATATTAATTGAGTTTTATACATCCACGCTCCTCAGGTATATATAGATATATATATATATATATATATATATATATATATTATATATATATATATATATATATATAGATATCCCTACGTGTTATTCGGGATGCATACATTGAAGGATACTTTATATATATATATATATAATATATATATATATATATATATAAATATATATATAAAGTATCCTTCAATGTACGCATCCCGAATAACACGTAGGGATATCTATATATATATATATATTTATATATATATATATATATATATATATATATAGCTGAGGAGCATGGATGTATGAAACTCAATTAACTCTCTCGAAATGAAACCAAATTGGAAGTTGTCAGTCTCAGAAAATACTGAATATCATCAGTGTGTTTCATTAGACATTTCCCTGAATGTATTCATGGCGCCACCTTCGGTCTGCCCAAGTTCAATCTTTTTCTCGAATTGCCTGCTGGAAGGACCTCGTTTTTGGAATACACAAATTCTGATACAACTTTGTAAAGATTAACTACTTTAAATATGTTAATAACTATATGCTTAAATATATACTTAAAAATAGGATCTATGTAATTTTAGATGCTTATTAAATTTTTACCTCTAATTGCCTGCTTGAATTACCTCGTTTTTTATAGTCTGAGGAACTTTCACTGACACCAGATCATCGCGATGCCTGACGATTATCCCGTAAAGTGAAAGGGAAGGTTAATTTTGTTCACAGAAGATAAAATTATGCGATTATCTCTCTAAATTTACAAAATATAACCATTTATTTTTATAAAGAGAAAATCCAGGTGACCATTTGAAAATAGTTCTTTTTTATGTATGTCTTGATCATACAGAATCTCTTCCTCCAGTGTATTTGTAATATATGGAGCATGGCATCAGGAATTTAAATTCTCGTCCATATGCATTTTTTGTCCATAAAGAGAGAGAGAGAGAGAGAGAGAGAGAGAGAGAGAGAGAGAGAGAGAGAGATTCCGCTCCAAATGGCCAAGAAAATGACGTAGATCTCCCGCAATATGAAACTCTCGCTTGCAGGATCTCCAAGAATTTCCCAGAAATAAAGAAGTAAAGAGAAAATTCCTCCCTCCATATGAGGTGGAATTTTCATCTCCACTGGACTTGGAGTCGTCTCTCTTTCCCTCCTTCTAATAAGTTATTCGAATTAATATTTTTTACGGTTCTTTTTGTATCGCTTGGACGAGGCTGTGGGGCAGTTACTTACTCGACCGAAGCTTTCCTCTTACACAAAATTTTTTTTTTTTGTAAAATTAGGTTAATGTCTAAAATGTAAACAATCTTTACGATTGAAATATTACTTATTATTATATATATGATATGTAACCACGAACATACACACACTTACATTATTATTATTTATTATTATTATTATTATTATTATTATTATTATTATTATTATTATTATTATTATTATATTATTATTATATTATTATTATTATTATTATTATTATTATTATTATTATTATTATTTATTATTATTATTATTATTATTGTTGTTGTTATTTTTTTTTTTGCTCTATCACAGTCCTCCAATTCGACTGGGTGGTATTTATAGTGTGGGATTCCGGGTCGCATCCTGCCCTCCTTAGGAGTCATCACTTTTCTTACTATGTGAGCCGTTTCAAGGATCATACTCTTCTGCATGAGTCCTGGAGGTACTTCAGCCTCTAGTTTTTCTAGATTCCTTTTCAGAGATCTTGGGATCGTGCCTAATGTTCCTATGATTATGGGTACAATTTCCACTGGCATATCCCATTATTATATTGTTATTATTTATTATTATTATTATTATTATTATTATTATTTTATTATTATTATTATTATTATTATTATTCTATTATTATTATTAGATTCAGAAGATTAATTCATCTTCACATGGAATAAGCTTGCAGGGGCGATTGACTTGAAATTCCTGTTTCCAAAGAATATGGTGTCCTTTTAAAATCATCTGTACATACATACATACATATACATTCCCCCCCCTCCCCCCCCCGGCCCCCCCCCCCCCCCCGCCAAAAAAAACAAAACTTAAAGATTAAAGACCCAAAATCATTTCGTGATTTCACATAATCTGAAAAAAAAAAGGAGACAAAATGATTTGCATTTCAAATTCATAGCGAAAAAATGGTTTGTTACGGATGACAATCGCCGGAGACCAGAATTTCATGTTTGGCGACTGAATTTCCAAGCGTCACGATGTTAGTGAATTTTGAAAACGTTTGACCAGAATGTTGGATGGGGAGGGAAAAGGGAAAAGGTGATGAAAGCGGAATATAACCTCTTCTTCGTCGTTATCAATTTTCGCTAAATAAAACTGAAAAAAAAAAAAAACAGGGAAGCAATTTGAACAGAACACACCACTAAGGGGACAAGTTTTTCGCCCTCAAGGGAATGAAAGTAATTTTGTTGTGGAGTGTCTCACTGAAACGCTTTAGTGAACTATTCAGCAGAAATTTTATGCGGCGTTCGATTTTACGATAATGATCTCATACATACATATATACATACATATATATACATACAAGCGCCTCAGTGTCGTGGTCGCCATTGAGGAGTGAGAGATGTGTATTTCTGGTGATAGAAGTTCACTCTCGACGTGGTTCGGAAGTCACGCAAGGCCGTTGGTCCCGTTGCTGAATAACCACTGGTTCCTTGCAACGTAAAAACACCATACAAACAAACGAGTATATATACTTACACATAAACTTATAGTATACTTACATATGTAGGTACATACTAGAAATGCAAAGTCTCACAAGACGAAACAACGAAAGAAATAAGATCCTCTTCCGTCCCACCGTCTCGCACATCTTCGAGAGGACTGGTTCAGAATGGCAGAAATTCGCAGCATAATTAGGTTATTTGCCAAGAGCAGAACAGAATGTAATGGAACCCCAAACTGTGGGATGTATTACCAGCATCGTAGCTGGAAGAGAAAGTGGGCGTGTCTTCAAGACATTGTTACCGCGAGGCTGTTTTAAGAGATTTTTATGGCATATACATGGGTTTCGTTTTATCATCATAAAAAGTCATTTTTCCCGTCTACAGTTCATTGTCTATTACACTATTCGACAGTTTAGTTTCTTTTCTATAGTTGAAAACGCAGCAAAGTATGTAAAAATATATATATTCTCATTAAACTTTTATGCAAATGCACAATGGTCCTTAAAACAATGAAATATATTCAAGACAAAGATTGAATTGCCGTCTCATGAGGGAAAATTAATTCCCGGGAGATAAATGGGACAGGATCTTTGTTGACACAATTCACGTCACATCGAGATTCATTCAGCGAATTGGGAAATGCAGCAGCCGTCATTTCGAACCTCTGGATAAGGCGAGAATGATGCGTGGATCGTTTAGAATTATTCGATTCCGGTCTCCCCGTCGAAATAATAAATTGAATATTGGAGCTGACTTTGAGATGAGTTCATTCAGGAGTACGTCGGAGATGGCTGAACATTAGTTTCGTCTATCTGTTTCTGTAATATGGATGGGGATTCACACATATTTCAATTCACTTTGGTAAATAGAGAGAGAGAGAGAGAGAGAGAGAGAGAGAGAGAGAGAGAGAGAGAGAGAGAGAGAGAGAGAGAGGTTTTTAAGAAATTGCGGCCATTGCATTTACGATTAGATGCCATCATTAATTATACCATACTATGTTTTTTTTACGTAAGTCTCCTCTGTCTAGGAATATTTTTTTTTATCACTTTCTCTTCTATTTTGGAACTCCTACTACTCACTAATATCAGCTTCAAGCACTAAGGCTTCTGTTAAAGATTTCTTCCTGAGCACACCAACATTTTATTTCAGGTGTCTCCTCTTTTTTTGTACATTGATGCAGACTTTTCGTAGACATATATTCATCTTCTGAATAATAATAATAATAATAATAATAATAATAATAATAATAATAATAATAATAATAACAACAACAACAACCAATGCAATTCAGTCCCTCAGCAGTCATCGCTGGAAAATGTCCTGTAGGACTGGAAGAAACGTCGCCTCGGGGAGAGAGAGAGAGAGAGAGAGAGAGAGAGAGAGGAGAGAGAGAGAGAGAGAAGAGAGAGAGAGAGAAACATTGTATAAACAAAATATAACAATAAACACCAAATAATAATAATTATAATACGGACAGACTATACTAACACGAAAGGAAGGAGGAGAGGACTACTAACGTATAGAGGACTGCGTCAACATCGAAAACAGAGCACTGGGGCAATATCTGAAAACCAGTGAAGACGAGTGGCTAAAGAGTGCATGGGAAGAAGGACTAATAAAAGTAGACGAAGACCCAGAAATATACAGAGACAGGAGAAAGACAGACAGAACAGAGGACTGGCACAACAAACCATGCACGGACAATACATGAGACAGACTAAAGACTAGCCAGCGATGACAATTGGCAATGGTTACAGAGGGGAGAGCTAAAGAAGGAAACTGAAGGAATGATAACAGCGGCACAAGATCAGGCCCTAAGAACCAGATATGTTCAAAGAACGATAGACGGAAATAACATCTCTCCATATGTAGGAAGTGCAATACGAAAAATGAAACCATAAACCACATAGCAAGTGAATGCCCGGCACTTGCACAGAACCAGTACAAAAAGAGGCATGATTCAGTGGGCAAAATCCCTCCACTGGAGCCTGTGCAAGAAACATCAGCTACCTTTGCAGTAATAAGTGGTACGAACACCAACCTGAAAGAGTGATAGAAAACGATCAGGCAAAAAATCCCTCTGGGACTAGGGTAGGGCAGAACGGATAGGGTGATACGTGCAAACAGACCAGACGTGACGTTGATTGACAAAGTCAAGAAGAAAGTATCACTCATTGATGTCGCAATACCATGGGACACCAGAGTTGAAGAGAAAAAGAGAGGGAAAAAATGGATAAGTATATCAAGATCTGAAAATAGAAATAAGAAGGATATGGGATATGCCAGTGGAAATCGTACCCATAATCATAGGAGCACTAGGCACGATCCCAAGATCCCTGAAAAGGAATCTAGAAAAACTAGAGGCTGAAGGAGCTCCAGGACTCATGCAGAAGAGTGATCCTAGAAACGGCACACATAGTAAGAAAAGTGATGGACTCCTAAGGAGGCAGGATGCAACCCGGAACCCCACACTATAAAATACCACTCTGTCGAATTGGAGGACTGTGATAGAGCAAAAAAAAAAAAAAATAAATAAAAAAAAAAAAAAAAATAATAATAATAATAATAATAAAATATGCACCGGACCGGAAACGCCTACGTTATATTGAAGCATTACATATATTAGAGAAAAAACCGACTATCAACATGGTAAAAGAAACAGGATTTCTTCCTAACATCATAAGAAGAAATAGCACAAGAAACCAACCGCCTCCATATACCGCCGCGAGAGAGAGGATTTAGAGGGGGGAGAGGCTAAGAGAGAGAGAGAGAGAGAGAGAGAGAGAGAGAGAGAGAGAGGAGAAGCAGAGAGAGAAAGAGAGAGAGTGAGAAGGAGCGAACGAGGAGAGAGAGAGAGAGAGAGAGAGAGAATGAGACGAGAGAGAGAGAGAGAGAGAAGAGAAGCAGAGAGAAAGAAAGCGGGATGAGAACGAGCGAATGACATGTCACCTGGACGGCTTACAGTACCTGCCACCCAGGAGGTGGGTACCCCAACCAACACCCAACCCACGCTAACAACCCCGGCCAGACGAAGAAGATCTCAACTCCTCAGGGATAGATTTCGTCACCATCCGACGACCAATTAAAATCCCTGCTTATCGATTGTACACGACCTTGCCTGCAATAATAATAATAATAATTAACGGTTCGTTCCAAAGGGGCCAAAATAATATGTGTTCATCTTCAGTCTAAATGATAATAGTAATAATAAAACCGCATATTTCATCCCCTCCTTCGATATATAAAACCCTCAAATCGCGACTAATTATTTATACTCATTAATGAACTTGAAAATTCCAATAGAAAAAGATGGAGTTGTCGGAACTGCCATTGACAGCCCAAAAATGCGTCCCTTTCCACCGACATAATTTCCTGATTTTGTTCATCTCTCGTCAGTCGTTCAAATAAAAATTGGCCGCTCCACTAAAAGGTTTTTCTGAATGTTTCTTTTTCCTTATGTAAATCATTCGCTTTTAAAACACAAATAATTTTATGGCAAGATAAAATCATACTGGGATGTGATTTAAGAAGCGGAAAAAAATAACATTATGAAAAATAACCGTCTAAAGCTGCCATTATGAAAGGTTTATAGTTGGGGCGTTTTTCTTCCGTGTAACTTAATTAATTTCATTTTTTATAGCTTGTTTACAAACCGTCGTCCCTTTATCGGAGATAAATCTAAATTTCAACCGCTGCTCAGTCCATTGAAAAAACAAAAACAAAAATCCAAATAAAAAAAGGAAACTTAAATTACTCAGTTTCGGAGGTATTTTTATTTATTTTTTTTTATAACTATACTGTTTGTGCCGTTCCCAATGCCACTTACTATCAAGGTAAATGAATCAATTGGTAATATATTGGTAAATGTATGGGCAAATACATTGGTAAATTTGGTAAAACTAGTAAATACGCTAGTAAATTTGCTAAAACTAGTAAATAGATTAGTAAAATTGGGGTAAATATGTTGCTAAATTTTGTAAATACATTGGTAAAATTTTTAAAAACTGGTAAATATATTGGTAAATTTGGGATAATTGGTAAATACATTGGTAAATTTTGTAAAACTGGTAAATACACTGGTAAACTTGTAAAACTAGTGAATACAATGGTAAAATTGATCAAATGGGTAAATATATTGGGGAATTTAGTACAACTGGTGAATATATTGGTAAATTTAGTAAAACTAGTAAATATATTGGTAAATTTAGCAAAATTGGCAAAGACCTCTTTATATAGTACATCATGTTTCAAAACGCTTTTGATCTAACTCTATTCGTTTGCCATAAGTGGCAGCCGTTGATAAATAACCCTCTTTCTTTAATTCCTCATCCAATGGTCCACACCAGACTTCTCAGACCTTTGGGTTACCACACTTACATTCATGCATTCAGTCAGGCCTGGGCTGGGAAAAGGCCAACTAAAATCACCCAACTTTCTTAATCTCTTGGCATCGCTATTTGTTGGGGGATATATGGCAGGCAGTCCATTTCAGCAATTGGATTCTCTTTTACTTGCGTTTCGGCATTACGGCAGTAGTCTGGAAAAACAAGTTCAAATGGAACCTTCCCGTGAGAGAGAGAGAGAGAGAGAGAGAGAGAGAGAGAGACATTCAAATACAACATAAAAAAAACATTTTTTTCCATTGCTACTTCCTCCATTAATATGTTCGACTGGAAGAGTGATACGATGTTTCCTCTCTGCGACTGGCAATTTGTTTTCAAGGCTCTGTTCTCAATAGCCAAGTGAATGTTTTAAGAAAGAGGAGTGAGTGTGGATCGTCTTTCGTTCTCAATAGGAAGTCAGTTGACCATAGCAAGGCTTTCATAATGTCCAGCAAAAATAAAAAAAAAATAAAAAATTTTAAAAATAAAATAGAGAAGACCAATGTTTTCTGGAGTAGGATGGGAAAAAGAAAACGGAATCATTACCACCACATCATTGCCTGAGACACAGGGATATCGCCACACTTCGCATCAGACCGAGTACACTTGTAAAAATATGAAAATAAAAAAATAATTTGAGTATATCTTGTTAATTTTTATTTTAAAAAATTTTGAGTATCTCTTGTTAATTATTATTCAAATATGCTTGACTGTAGCGCAGAATTATTATTATTAATTACTCATACGAAAAACCCTATTCTTATGGAACATGCCCATCAAAGGGGCCACTGACTTGAAATTGAAGCTTCCAAAGAATATTACAATGTTCATTAGGGAAAAAATAATAGAAAGTAATGGGAAATATAGACAGAAGAGATCACTTAATAAAAAATAAAAAATAAATTAGTAAATTAATAAATGAAAAAATGTAACAGCAATACAGAAATAAATTTTGAGCAGATATAGCTAGTTGCTAGAGAAGGGGAAATGGGGAATCAGGTTATCCAACACTGGGAAGGACCCGAAGTAATTGCGTTTAGTAGGGCAAGGGCTGCGGTAACTCTGGTTTCCCTCCCTGGGCAGCGGAGATTGCAAATTTACCTGCAGGGAAAGGTATTGTAGTACGGATATATAGCCTAGGGATACATACAGGGCGTAGCCAGGGAGTGTATTGACTCTAACCCTTTTAAAATGGTGAGTCTAGTGGATATGTATTTCAAACCAACATTATTTTTTTTATTTACAGTTGGTTTGAAAAGAAAAAGCAGTCCTTACTTATGCTCTGGAAGATAAAACGAAGAACAAACAATATGTATTCTTAGAATAAGAAACAATGCAGAACTGAAGTACTTTTAAGTGGATGGGCAGTGTTCTTAAAGTGAGTTAATAACAAGGTCTGATATATATGAGAAAATTTAGAAGTAATTCAGAGGTGTTAAGAAAATATATAAGAAAATACCATGTCGGTACAAGTTTAAAAAATCTATGAAGGTTTATAAAGATAAATTCAGGAGGCGTGTGTGAATTCGTGTGTTGTGACAAAGGAAAGTGGAATAAACCAAGAGAATGTTGAGAGAGTAAAGTGAAAGGTTTGGTGAAAGGAAAGGGAAAGTATTTGAAGTTCAGTTAAGAGAGATAAAAGGAAAATTCGACTAGTCTTTGAAAATAAAATAAATGTGCAGTTAAAGAAACAAAAGTGGGCGGATGCTAAAAGAGGTAATACTAATGTGAAATGAAACGTGAAGCATCGCTTTGAGGAAAAAACAATTGTAAATGAACAACGGGTCTTTAGAATGACAAAGTATAGCGGCTGCTCCAAAATATATTGCGAATGTAAATGTTATTTGAAGTGAGCATTTGGTGGTTCAAGGCAAACAATAGAAAAGAGATCTCCCCGAACTCTATAAAAGGAGAGGAAAATAAATTTGAGAACGATTTCAGAAGTTATTCACGAGTTCTTCAAAAGGGCAAAATAGTAATAAGAGTGAAGGGTGAAATGACCTTTCGAACAGAAGGGTTGACACTCGTTGTTGTTGTTTTTGACTGAGCCGGTTTAATGCCCGCACGGGCTCTTGCTCATTGAGCAGCCCGTAAAAGGTTGGTAGGGTTCAGCTCCCGTTCATAAATTGGAATCACTGTGAAAGTTAAACGGTAAAGTAAGAAGAAAATATTATGAATAAAGAATCATTAATGTCAGCCTCAAAAGAGATGGACTGTTTTCTAACATCACATTTCATGTTTTCACACAGTCGCATATACTACAGATATGTAAAGAGGCACAGTTGTATATATAACTATTAAGGCGATCCTAAATATTATCGTAGAATTTGCCTGAAATCTTAGTGTCCCAGTATTATATTTATGAAAACACGAAAACACAGAAACAAAATGTGGATAGACTCGTGATATACATTAATTTAATTTTCAAAGAAAATTGCTGTTTTCTCTGTCATTTTCATTCAAGGTGAAAACAGAACAATCATTCAAATCTTTGTGTGTTCTGATTGATCATCTACAAGAAAAATTCTTAAATATGTATTTTGCTAATTACAAAACCTATGACCTTAAAATGAACTTAGTTCGAAATAATGATAGAGACGGATTTATCCACAAATATTCATAACTGATGACTGCTAAGACTTAGTAATACTTCACCATGTTTTCTACGGATGTTAGCGTATATTATTTCGTTTTGTTTGCGTAGTAATATTCTCAAATTACCGACAGCCTGTGACTGATTGACAACTGACATCACCCGTTTCTTTGCATTCGTTACCAAAGTATTCAAGCTGTAATTGGAATATATAAGATTTAGGCCAAAGGCCAAGGTCTGCGACTTATGAGGTCATTCAGCACTGAAAGGAAAGCCTCCCAGTTGCACTGTTAAGAGAGAGTGGAAAATAAGATGAGAGTGAATATGAACGGAGGTACAGTAAAAGGAATGAAAGAGATTGTAGCTAGGCGCCGAAGGGACGCTGCTAAGAACCTCAAGTAATACCTACAGTGCACCCCGTGAGGCGCACCAATGGCAGTATCCCCATAAGGGGTCAAACTGTAATTACTTTTTTTAAGGAAATCCCTGTCCTACAGAGATACTGGTGAATAATCATCTTTTGCTAATGATCACTCTTTATAGAGACGTATTATCATGAAAAAATGAAACTCACTCAGTTTTCTGTGTACCTTTTCATCATTCCTCTTCGTCGTGGTCCTTTATTCCCGAAATAAGAGACAAAGTTTAATTGACTTGGTGACACTTCCGGGAAAAAGTGCTACCCTGTCCTGACGAAACCTTTCTTCATCTTGGCCAAACTTCTTTTAAACCTTCCGACATTCTTCCCTCCAGCATCTTTCAACTGATATTTACTCCAGCTGGTTTAGGAAATTAAGAGAAATGTGGTGTTGTGAAAGAGCCTCTCTTCCTCTCTCTCTCTCTCACACATACACACACACACACACACACACACACAGATGGCGTTGCAATCGCGAGTACTCCTGCTCTAGTGCGTGAACTCAAGCTCAATATTTTGGTGAATAATTGTTGTTCTTGTGACAGGTACAAACATTATTGATTGTAAAGCGTCAGTGCATGGTGTAAAGCTTCGGTTTTGTTCATTAAATCGTAGAAATAGATAGATTAGAACTCGTTTCAAGACCTAAACCACCAACACCTCCCTAGCCCAAGTTTTCTTGTTCTGCGCATGCGCAGTGAAGGCGAAAGCAGACTGATTTTGGACGCCATAACAACAATCCTCTGAGTTTGGTCAATATCTCTTAATTGAAAATAACTTAAAACAGTTTTGCCGCTTGTAGTAAGGATTAAATATAGGGCAATAACATTTTCAAGTCTTCGGTACATCATTAGGTGGCAAGGTCTGGTTTTCTAATGAGCCACGAAGTGAGAGGCCTAATGTCTCCATTACACTCAGTTTTGCAAGGTCTGGTTCTCTTATGATTCACGAAATGATAGGCCTATAGTTTCCATTGCACTAAGTTTTGCTAGGTTTTCTTATGGTTCACGAAGTGATAGTTTCCATTGCTCTCAGTTACGCTAGGTTTGGGTTTGTAATGATTCGTGAAGTGATAGACCTATTGTCTCTATTGTACTTAGTTACGCAAGATCTGGTTTTCTTATGATACACGAAATGATAGGCCTGTTGTCTCCATTAGAATCAGTTACGTAAGGTCTAGTTTTTATGATTTACGAAATGATAGGCCTATTGTCCCCATTACTCTCAGTTACGTAATATCTGGTTTTTATGACTCGCGCAGTGATAGACCTATTGTGTGCATCACACTCTGATACACAAGTGAGATTTTCTTATGATTCACGAAGTGATAGACCTATTGTCCCCTTCGAAAGAGATTGTTCAAAGTGACATCGATTCCTTCAGTGACAATAAACTGGGAATCAGAGAATGATTCTGAAGAGTCTCGTTGATTCCAATATGGTTGTACCATCCACTACCTCAGGAGTCAGGTACCGTGTAATGGGGCAATACGTTTCTTGGTCTCGCTCGCTCAGCAGATTTACTCTGACGCTGGCTGCGTTATTATCCTCCATTTTCTATTTCTTTTCTTTTTTTATGACAAAACTCATGCTCACGAACACTTCATAACTATAACCGGGACGCCATTGTCTGCATCCATTGGAGAGACAGACAGATGGAAATGGCTTTGCAGTTTCAGAAGTGTTAGGACATTTTTTAGTAACTCTACGTTAACAAACATTCCTGTTCTTTCATCAATTGTTCTTTGCTTCTTTGATGGAGTCAACATTGTTCTTGTGTGCTTTCGTTTATTGGTGTCGCTATCTTCTCTCTCTCTCTCTCTCTCTCTCTCTCTCTCTCTCTCTCAGCGTTAGAATGTTAGATCAATTTAATGGTACTAGCCCGGTGTGGGGGTTGGCTTGCAGTGCCGTTAATGCACCTTTTGCGGAACACTGCAGGCATTACTCAAGATTCTTTGGTGCGTCTATTCGTCCCTTAGCTACAACCCCTTGCATTCCTTTTAATGTACCTCCGTTGATATTCATATTCTTCCATCTGACTTTCCTCAGCCCTCTCCTATGAGGCTTTCCTTGTGTTGTTTACACATTTGAATAAACCTTTTCACGCTGTTTCCCTTTCAAGGCAGAATGGCCTCATTTATCCCAGCGCTTGGCATTTGCCCTAAATTTTATATTCCAATCCCAATATTCCAAAAACCCACTGAGTCGTTTTGGTGTCCTTTTTGGCATTGAAGAGTCAGTAAGGGACATTGAAATTGGGGGAGTGGGGGGTGTTAGGGTGCGGGAAGGAGGGGGGTGGGAAAGCATGTGCATATGAAGAAACAAAAACGTGATCCTAATCAATGTATTAACCTTTTTTAAAACGGGATTTTTTATAAGTTACAAAATAAAATATATAGATATAAATACAAGTAAATTATTAAAATGACTAGAATAACTACATTAGAATTATAAATATATAAAAAAGGGAAAAGGGAACGAAGAGAGAAAATAGGATTGGTGGCGAATCGTAAAGGATGTGGATGACAGGTCTCGTTAAAATATCCAGGATTTATTTATAGGACTCATTATTTGAGGGAGAATCTGACAAGAAAAAAGTTGTAAAACGGCATCAGAATTCGAATTTAAAATTGAGCTATAAAAAAAGTTACATTAGAATATCCTGACAAAAAAAAAAAAAAAAAAAAAAAAACTTAATTAGAATTAAAAATGGAACTTAAAATTTACGGGAGAACCTACATATTATAGAAAAAACAGCGCATCGTGAAATAATTTGAATTCTCTGGACGGCCGGTGAGAGAGAGAGAGAGACAGAGAGAGAAAAAGAGAACTGATTTATGCTGGGCGCGCACCGTGAGATGGGCATTACCCGAGAGCGAAATTCGCGTCGCTAATTGCCAGTGGAAAAGTTAAACATTTAATGTCGGTTTTACTTACGTAACTGATTCTCTTTTTAAGGGAAAACGTTTACTACACTTATCTTCAGCTCCTAGAAAGAGAGAGAGAGAGAGAGAGAGAGAGAGAGAGAGAGGAGAGAGAGACGAGAGAGAAGCTGATATAGTGGCCGTCGAAATTGCTGTGCTATTAGTTCCTTATTTTTATTTTCTTTTTTTTAGGCTTCATTCTCATGAGATTGTGGGACCAATTTGTCTATTTGGGAAGATCCCCTTTTGTTTTCGTTACCTCTCCAGTCTGTGTCTAAATTAGCAATCTAAAGTTTGAGTATATATATCATATATATATATATATATATATATATATATATATATATATATATATATATATATATATATATATATATATATATATAAGTCATATCACATTTCTGTGATTTCATATAAATATATCGAGCTACAATGTCCTTTAATATCTAATTCGCTCTACCTCGGAATTAATATATTTTCATATATGATTAACCGAAGGGGCATTTTTTCTCGATAATAGACTTGCCTGGACCAGGGCAAGTCTATTATGAGAAAAAATTCCCATTCGGTTAAGCATATATGAAAATATATTAATTCCGAGGTAGAGCGAATTAGATATTAAAGGGACATTTTTAGGTCGATATATATATATATATATATATATATATATAGCTATAAATATATATATATATATATATATATATATATATATATATATATATATATATATATATATATATATATATATATATATATATATATATATATATATATATATATATATATATATATATTTTCATATATGCTTAACCGAAGGGGAATTTTTTTCTCAATAATAGACTTGCCCTGGTCCAGGCAAGTCTATATCGAGAAAAAAATGCCCCCTTCGGTTAATCATATATGAAAATATATTAATTCCCGAGGTAGAGCGAATTAGATATTAAAGGACATTGTAGCTCGATATATTTATATGAATCACAGAAATGTGATATGACTTTATATATATACATTTATATATAATATATAGGTATATTATATATATATATATATATATATATATATATATATATTGTTAAAGGAATATTGATTTATTGAATGTAAAATTGCAGAAAAGATTGAAAATTGATATTTGCATAAAAAAGCAAGTGTGTACACTAGACAACAGATGGCAGTAGCGCTTGGCGTAGTCAGTAGTCGCCTAAGGATCAATGTAGCGAAGAATGATATTTAGTCCATGGATGTCTAGCGTGAGTCGGGTATATAAAGGACCCAAAACGATGATTTTCGTTGGAGCTGCAACAAACAAGTGATTTTAATAGTGTTCAAGTTTTAGATTATAATAGTGTATCAAGTTTTAAGGAATATATGGTAATGTATTGTTTATCCATTTGGACGTTTTCTTGTGTGATGTAACCGTTGGTTTACCGCACTAACTTTTTTGATGTTACAGTGAATTATATGTTGTGTTGATGCAAAGCTTTGTGACTTGGGTATTATACTGTAAAATGCAGTGATTAGTGACGAGTAGTCTTGATGAAGTGATGTATGGCGAGTCTTTGCTTTTGTGTAATGCGTCCGTAATTTGTTCTATGTTCTGTTTGTGACTTTAATTTCCTTACTAATTGTTATTAAAGTACATTTTAAGTTATAGTGGGTTGTCACTGTTTCCTGATATATTCTCCTCGTAAATCCTTACCATAGAGAGATTTTTTTTTTTTTTTGTTACATGGGGGCCTTGATCGTCGAAACAAACCCGAACGTATCCCTACTCATTCTTTTGCTCTACCTGTCGAACGAAACCCGAACGTCATCCTTATTATTCTTTGCTCATCCTGTCGAACGAAACCCGGAACGTATCCCTACTCAGTTTTTGCTCATTCTATCGAACGAAAAACCGAGGAACATATCCATACTCGGTGTTTACTCATTCTATCGAACGAACCCGAACGTATCCTTATTAATTGTTGCTTTATTCATGTCGAGCGGGTATTCCCTAATCATTATACATTATCCTTGTTGAAAGAAACCAAAAATTATCACTCTTGTTACCGCATTCTGTCGACCATAACTTGACGTATCCCTACTGTTAATTGCATTTCAGTACTTCCATGTACTTTAGAGAGGGGGGAGAGTTGATAGTGTTAGTCCTATAATATTTGTCTTGCTGTGTTATTTTGAGTAGGTTATTAAAGATGTTTGATTTGAAATATTTCATACGTAGTCCTAGTGGTGAAAAGTTAGAAGGTATAACTAAAATAGACTGGATTGTTCTAGCTAGGTACTATAATGTAGAAGTATCAGAATCTGCAAGGAAGCAAGAAACTCTCAAATAAGTAAGTGAGGCGCTAATGACTTTAGGCATTTTGTCTGATAAGGAAGGGGTTGTTACTAATGAGTTGGGAAGAGAAGAAGCTGATAGCCAGCAAAGCGCTAGTGAGAATAATACAGAGGGTAGTGCAAGTGAAGAGGAAGGTGCCAAAGCCGTACGTGAAAAAAACAGTCACGCAAGGTTAAACCAAAAAAGTCCAACCTTGTTTATGAAGGGATGAGTGTTGAGCTGATGCCGATTCATTTGCAAATAGTTAGATTAGAGAATGAGAAAGATGTTGAGCTAAAGAAGTTAGAAAATGAGCGAGCTGAAAAGGTTAGAAAGATAGAAGCTGAGAAAGAGGTTGAGCAAAAGAGGATAGAGCTAGAGATGAAGAAACTTGAAGTAGAAGAAAAGTCCAGAGAAATTCCAAAATCTTTTAGAATAGACAATGCAGTAAAAAAGTGTACCAATTTTTGTTGAAAATGAAGTGGATGCATTTTTTTTACAATTTGAGAAAGTAGCAGAACAGCGTGAATGGCCGAGAACGTCATGGAGCACATTGGTTCAAACCTCCTTTCGAGGAAAGGCTAGGGAAGTATTTGCTGCTTATCTTTAGATGATTCTAAGGATTATGAGAGAGTTAAATCTGAAGTTTTGAAAGCTTATGAATGGGTGCCAGAGGTATAGAGAGAAGATCAGAAGCTGGATAAAAAGAGACAGTCGCACTCATATGGAGTATGCAAGGGAACAACGCCTGTGGTATGATAGGTGGATGAATGCCCGAGAAGTTAATGGTGATTTCGGTAAACTTCAGGAACTTATCTTGCTTGAGCAGTTCAAGGATGGTATTAATCCACTTATTAAAACATATTTGGATGAACGTGATGTAGATAATGTGGATGAAGCCACTAGATTGTCTGATAATTATGCATTGGACCAATAAGCTATATTATATTGACGTCCCTCCTAAAATTGGAAGGAGCAGAGTTTGGAAGAGCGGTCCCCCCCCAAAAATTACAAGGCACAAGGTAACACTACGAGTTCACAGGTATCATCTCGTGGAGTCTTATAATAAATCCTTTAATAGAGGTAGTAGAGGGGCAAGTCAATATAGTTCTAGTCCTAGTGTTAGTGCTGGAAAAGCAGGATCCAGTGTAAATGATCAGTTTACACCTAGTTACCAAAATATAGGCGAAAATTTTAGAGATTTTGTATGTTTCAGTTGTGGCAAACCAGGACACATCAGTAGGAGTTGTCCACATCGCACAATAAACCACCCAATTCAAGTGGTAAAAAATAAATTTTTAAAGATAAACCTGTACATTTAAAGGATGATCATAAACCTGAAAATACCATTGCATTGTTGAATCAACCACAAGCATGTGGTGACAGAGGTCCTTGTTTTGTTTGCTTCTCCCCTTAGGCCAGGTAAAAGGTATGGTAACGATAGCATCGACAATAATAATATATGTGATGTTGATGAGAATATAGGTTACAAAATAGGTAACAATGATGTTCAAAAATGTTAGTAATGTTGGTTGTATTGAGACTATTGTAAAAGGAAATGGAGTGAGACTACCTGAAGAGAAGTCCACATCCAAAGGTACTGATGTATGACCCTTTTATGAGTGAGTGACACCTGCGGACAGGTTTTGGATGGCGACCTGAGAGGTTCTGGGAAACCACGGCTGAGAAGGCAACAGAAGTATGGCAGTATTGGAGCAGTTGACAGTCATTTGTGACTTCAGCAGGTATCACTTTACCTGTTGGACGTGGTAGCAGATGGATGGGAGATGGCTAAACCATAGTCGCTCGTTTAGTTCAGTTCGACAACAGATATGTTGTGTTGATGATTCTTCTGTGATCATCTGTGTGATGGCTGTGTTCCAGTTTGCAGTGGTAACTGCTTTTCACGGAGATCGTCTGATGGTATCCATCCTTTTCGACAGCTGGGTCTGTCATGTCGTCTCTACGGAGATTATGCTATCCGGAGTTATGCAGTTTGGTGTTATATTTCCGTGCTGCATGATTGTTTGTTTGCTGCTTGTGTATTAATGATTAATTGTTTATGCTGTTCTTTTACTATTCTTTATATTAATTATTATTGTATGATTCTGTATGCTGCCTATTTATTATTATCATTTATGATGTTCGTGTTATTGCCTATTATTAATTTTCGGTGTCGAGCAAGTGTATGGCTCTGTTAATGATGTTATTGTAATTTTCATCATTATTTCTTGTGTGGAGCGAGTTTATGCTTCTGTTTTACTGTAATGTTTCACTTTTGATTTATGATTCATTAATGGTTATTTATCATAACTAATTATTGTGAATTTTCGCCACCCAAAACCTGTTCTCGTTTTCACTGTAAATAATGTGACAACCTGTAAATAAATTATTATTAAGGTTATTCTTGCATTTTGCTCAGTCCTCCTCCTTGATTTGCCTTGTCTTTCGTCAGTCATTCCAGCCCAATTTCTTGTTTTTATTTTGAACCTGCTGGTCTCTAATTACGAGATCGTTACAATGGTAATGTATTGTTTTATCCATTTGGAGCGTTTTCTTGTGTGATGTAACATTGGTTGCCACTAACTTTTTGATGTTACAGTGAATTATATGTTGTGTTGATGTAAAGCTTTGTGACTTGGGTATTATACTGTAAAATGCAATGATTAGTGATGAGTAGTCTTGATGAGGTGCTGTATGGGTGAGTCTTTGCTTTGTGTAATGCGTCCGTAATTTGTTTTAATGTTCTGTTTTGACTTTAATTTCCTTACTAATTGTTATTAAAGTACATTTTAAGTTATAGTGGTTATAGTGGGTTGCCACTGTTTCCTGATATATTCTCCTCGTAAATCCTTACCATAGAGAGATTTTTTTTTATGTTACAATATATATATATATATATATATATATATATATATATATATATATATATATATATATACATAATTACAAAGAGAAAAAAATTAAGTATTCAAATAAATGATCCAACATAAATTGAAATTTTAGGTCTTGGCCGAGTACAGAACAACTCCCCGCGATTGTGAGAGCATCCTGAAGAAGAGCCGAATGTATTATATATAAAATACATTTGAATACATGAAAAAAATCTATAAAATATTAATGTGACCGAGAATTCGCTGTGGAAAAATCCTTGACGATGTGGGGAAGGCAATAAAAATGTCTGTACAGTGGAAAGCGACTTGCATGTATGGTTTGAATGGTCGTGATATTATGATTTAGTGGGTCATATTTGAGGAAGGGAAGGGTAGGGAAAAGCAAGTGGAATATATAACGGTCATTTAGTATATAGGGGAGTGTGACACTTACTCAATATCAAAACACACATACGCACACTTGCCCACATACACACGCACTCCAAGACCGTGTGTATTAAGCAGCGTATCTAAACTCTCTTCAAAAATACACTTTCTTTTGTGTGCTGGAGGAAGTGATGCCTGCCCTCTCATCTATGCCTCTCTGGAAATTCTTTTGGAAATCCGAGGCTCAGAGTTTGAGTTTCAAAAATAAATTGCTACAGAAACACAAACTAGACCCAGATGGAGAGCCGTACTCTAGAAATCTGAGGTACAGAATTTGAGCATTAAAACTAAATTGCTACAGCACCCCAAATGGGACTCGGACAGCGGAGACAAAAGTAAAAAAAAAATTGTCTGAACTGTCCCAGTAAGAATGTTTTCTCATTCAGTGTTGAAAAATTTTTATTTTCGATTTCGGAATGCTCGTTGCATTCAGAATTCGTGGTACCTTGTGAGAGGCAAAGTTTGTGCTTGGTAAAGCATTTATATTGCTTCCGACGATTTTCTAGTCCAAATGATTGCTTGCAGTAAATCTGTGTTCGAATAAGAATAGATTGTGTTATAGTAAATATAATAGAATATTTTATAGCCGTCAACGTACAATGGTGTAGTCGGGTTTACGCTGCTGTAGCATGAGCTGATATGGATTCATTTTCGTCTTGGTAACTAAATGTGTTAGATTATAATCGCTTTGGAGTCGAATAAAATCAGGGAAGGTGTTTCCTCATTTATACCTCGCTGGGATTTAGGCTTCGAGTGAAAACCGTGTCCAGTAATTGCAGGGAAATAGAGAAATAATATTATATATATTATATATATATATATATATATATATATATATATTATATATATATATTTATATATATATATATATATATATATATATATATATATATATAATATAATATATATATATATATATATGACTGGTAAAAATGTTCTGTAACAACAGAGTTTCCATCTAATAAAAGGAGCCCATAAAAACAAAATAGAGAAAAAGTACTATATTTCAGAGACTGCTGTCTCCCTCTTCATCTACCTGAAAGGGAGACAGCAGTCTCTGAAATATAGTACTTTTCTCTATTTTGTTTTTATGGGCTCCTTTTTTTAGATTATAATAGATATATATATATATATATATATAATATATCTATATATATATATATATATAGATATAAATATTTAATCTATTATATATTATTAAATATAGTAAATATATATTAAAATTATATATTATGTCTGATATATGATATATATATATATATTATATAATTATATTTATAAAATATATCTAAATATATATATAATATATAAAAATATATATATATATATATATAAATATATATATATATAAAAATATATATATATATATTATATATATATATATATATAAATATATATATATTCTATATATAAATATTATATATATATATAAAATATATATAGATATATGTATTCTATATAATAATATATATATTATAAAATTATATATATAATATATATATAATTATATATATATATATATATATATGATATAATAAATATATTATAATATACCTATATATTATATATATAAAATATATATATATATATAAATTATTATATATATATAAATATATATATATATATATATATCTATATAGTTAGTCTATAATATATATATATAATATATATATCTATATATATTTATATATTATATATATATATATATATAGATATATTAATAATCTACACTCAATAGGGGCTGGAGAAAGCACAGAGCCAACCCGTAGCAAAACAACATCGATTCCGTGACATTCACAATTTCGATAAAAAGCTGAAATTCTAGTGAACGATTGAAACTAATTACCGGATCGTAATGACTGGGCTCGTTATCCTACACAGGTCGGGGGGTGGGGTTAGGCAGCAATATCTGAAGCGTTATAATGACGGAGGCGAATCAGGGACGTCGCTCTAATTAACTTGTATCGAAATAAGTGATTTTTTAGCTTGAGTAGAATTGCCGATATCTTCGCGATATTTGATGCTGAAATTGAATGGGCGTCGAGGAGGGAATCACGATGTAGGATTATACCTCTGACTCTTTCAAAACAGGAATAAAAAAAAACTTTTTCACTTTTATTTTTCCGAAGACTATGAGTGATCAT